>NC_061115.1:147957992-148061854 GCF_002878395.1 Capsicum annuum | reverse complement strand
TCTTCATGTCTTAGATCGTGCGATAGAGCCTATATTGTATATGAAGTCATAGTTGACCACTGAATCCGTTTGTTTCTCTTATTATAGTAATGATGCCGGTTACCAGAAGCCAGAATACCGGTAAGCAAGTAGATGTGGCTGCCGGAGAGGGGACTAGTAAGTCACCCACTATACCAGCTAATCAAAGTGAGGCTCCAGCTGAGCATGCATCAGAAATTTCTTCCACTCCAGAAGAAATAAGGGGAAGGAGAACTATATCTCCAGAGCCACCTATTAATGCTGTTGATCAAGATCTTAGAAATTCAGTGCAAATTTTGACTCGTATAGTTGCTGGGCAAGTTCAAGGACAAGCCATTCCTACCACGGGTCCTAGAGGTACAGATAGGGTGGCTAGCCTTCGAACACAGGATTTTCTTAAGAAGGATCCTCCCACTTTTACTGGATCAGATCTTAACAAGGACCCACAGGACTTTATTGATCAAATTCAAAGGGCCTTAGATGTTATGCATATAACAGGTAGAGATACAGTGGAGTTAGCAGCGTATAGATTTAAAGGGGAGGCTATATTTTGGTACAAGGACTGGAAATGATCTAGGGGTATTGATGTACCCCCAGCTACTTGGAAAGAGTTCAAAGAGGCATTTCTTAATCAATATCTTCCATTTTAGATTCGTCAGGCTCATGTAGATCAATTTTTAAATCTTTGTCAGGGAAATATGAGTGTGAGGGAGTACAGTCTCCGATTTAATTCCTTACTGAGATATTCTCCTAATATTGTAGCTACTATGGATGATAGAGTTCATCAATATATGGATAGGCTAGATCCATATCTGGTTAGAGATTATGCTATTGCCGCTTTGAACAAAGATATGGACATAGCGAGGATTTAAGCTTTTGCATAGAAAATGGAAGATCAGAGGCAGAGGAGAAGAACACAAGAATTAGAAAGAGGATATTCCAAGAGGGCCAGATCTACAGGGCAGTTTATGGCATCCCAAGGAGGGTTTAGACCATAGTTTTCTGCAAGACCACCTAGGCCATTATCTTTTTATTCGGCAGCTAGTGCCCCACCACAGTTCCAAGGGTCCAGAGGAAATCAATTTGGGCAAGAAGTGAGAGTCAGAGTTCGCGGAAAGTGGGGTACGAAGGGCAAGGGAATAAAGACAATCAAGACCTCCTCGAGAGCCATGCAATAAATGTGGAAGGTATCATTTGGGCGCATGTCGGCTGGGGACCAATATTTTCTTTTGGTACGGTATGTCGGGGCATATAATGAGAGAATGCCTACGAAGGGGCATAGGGGGTATGGCACGACCTATGGGGTCATTTGTTGCATCATCATCATCGATGCCTTATTCAGGAAGGGGTGCACAACCAATGGGTCGTGTTAGATGTGATAGAGGAGCCACGAGTTCTAGCGGGGCTCAAAATTGTATGTATGCTCTAGCGGATCGATAGAATTTAGAGGCTTCCCCAGATGTGGTTGCAGGTACGTTGTCTATCTTTTCATTCGATGTATATGCCTTAATCGATCCTGGTTCTACATTATCTTATGTCACTCCATTGGCTGCTGGAAAGTTTGAAAGAATACCCGAACTGTTAGTTAAGCCATTTGAAGTATCCACACCGGTTGGGGAATCTATATAGCTAGAAGAGTTTACCGAAACTGCATAGTAACTGTTTGTGGTCGTGATACGATGGCTGATCTTGTGGAGTTAGAAATGGTAGATTTTGATGTTATAATGGGTATGGAATGGTTGGCGTCTTGTTATGCCACAATTGATTGCTGCACGAAAAAGGTATATTTCCATTTTCCAAATGAATCAGTCCTTGAATGGAAAGGTGAAATTGATGCGTCAAGAGGTGGATTTATTTTTTATTTTAAGGCAAGAAGAATGATTTCCAAGGGATACATATATCATTTAGTTAGAGTAAGGGATACAGAAGCGGAGCCACCAACTCTTCACGCTGTTCCGGTGGTAAATGAATTTTCTGATGTATTTCCTGAAGATCTTCCAGGTTTGCCTCCTGAACGAGAAGTAGAGTTTGGTATTGATGTAATACCAGGAACCCAACCAATCTCCATTCCTCCGTATATAATGGCCCCAGTAGAATTATGAGAATTGAAAGAGCAATTGAATGATTTTCTAGAGAAGGGATTCATAAGGCCTAGTATGTCCCCCTGGGGAGCACCAGTGTTATTTGTGAGCAAAAAGGATATCTCGCTGAGGATGTGTATTCATTATCGGCAATTGAATAAGGTGACTATTAAGAATAAATATCCTCTCCCAAGAATTGATGATTTATTTGCTCAGTTACAAGGCACCAAGTGCTTTTCTAAGATTGATTTGAGGTTAGGTTACCACCAAGTGAGGGTCAAAGAGAAGGATATACCCAAGACAACTTTCCAAACATGGTATGGTCATTATGAGTTTCTAGTTATGTCATTTGGGCTAACAAATGTACCCACAGCTTTTATGAATTTGATGAATAGGGTGTAGATCAGATGAGGACCATGCCAATCACTTACGACAAGCATTGCAGACTCTTCGTAATTGTAAGCTTTATGCAAAGTTCTTTAAATGTGAGTTTTGGTTAAAGTCGGTGGCATTTTTGGGTCATATTGTATCTAGTGAAGGGATAAAGGTTGATGCTCAAAAGATAGAAGCTGTGAAGAACTGACCAAGGCCCACAACGCCTACGGAGATTCATAGTTTTCTCGGGTTGGCCAGTTATTATAGAAGGTTTGTTAAAGACTTTTCTTCCATTTCAGCACCCTTAACCAAGCTAACCCATAAAGCATCCAAATTCCAATGGAATGATGCCTGTGAGAGGAGTTTTCAAGATTTAAAGAACAAGTTGATTTCTACACCCGTGTTGGTACTTCCAGAAGGCACCGAAGGGTATACAGTGTATTATGATGCTTCCAGAATTCATTTAGGATGTGTATTGATGCAGCATGGTAAGGTAATAGCATATGCTTCTATACAATTGCGGCCATATGAGAAAAATTATCCTACACACGATCTTGAGCTGGCAGCAGTTATTTTTGCTTTAAAGATATGACGCCACTACTTATATAGGGTTCATATTGATATATATACTGAACATAAGAGCTTGCAATATATTTTTAATCAGAAGGATCTAAATTTAAGGCAGCGGAGATGGCTCGAACTATTAAAGGACTACGATGTTGATATCTTGTACTATCCAGGGAAAGCAAATGTGTTAGCTGATGCGTTAAGTTGTAAGGCTATGATGGCACCTATAGAAAGGCAAGGGATGATTAAAGATCTTCACCAGTTAGCTAGTTTGGGAGTTCACCTTCTTGAAACTCCGGATAAAGAGCTTATCGTACATAATGCTGCAGAATCTTCATTAGTAGCTGAAGTGAAAGAGAAGCAATATGCAGATCCTATTTTATTATAGCTTAAGGAGAAAGTTCAGAGTTGTGCGACCAAGGTATTTGAGCTTACGCGAGAAGGAGTACTTCAGTGCCAAAACTGATTGTGTGTGCCGGATGTAGACGGGCTAAGAAAGAATATTATGACAGAGGCACATTGTTCAAGGTATTCCATTCATCCAGGATCAACCAAAATGTATCAAGATTTGAAAGATATGTATTGGTGGAATGACATGAAGAAGAGCATTGCAGAATTTATAGCTAAATGTCCAAATTGTCAAAGAGTTAAAGTTGAGCACCAAAACCCTGGAGGTTATATGCAATGCATTGATCTTCCAAGCTGGAAGTGGGACATGATCAACATAGATTTTGTTATTGGTTTGCCTTGTACATCCTGAAAGTTTGATTCTATATGGGTGATTGTTGATAGGCTTACCAAATCCGCATATTTCCTACAAGTTAGGACCACTTACACAGTTGAAGAGTATGCGAAGCTGTACATTAAAGAGATAGTCCGATTATGTGGAGTGCCAATCTCTATTATATCAGATCAGGGAACCCAATTTACCACAAACTTTTGGAAGTCTTTTCAGAGGTGTTTAGGAACACAAATGAAGTTGAGTACAGTTTTTCACCCTCAAACAGATGGACAAGCAGAACGTACCATCCAAATACTTGAAGATATGCTACGAGCTTGTGTAATAGATTTTAAGGGCAACTGGGATGATCATTTACCTCTTATTGAGTTTGCCTACAATAATAGCTATCATTCAAGTATCAAAATGGCACCATATGAAGCTTTATATGGAAGGAAGTGTAGATCACCAATAGGATGGTTCGAAGTGGGTGAAACTCTTTTGTTCGTACTGGATCTTGTTTATCAAGCCATAGAGAAGGTTAAACTAATTCAGCAACGACTGAAAATAGCCTAAAGTCAACACAAGTCATATGCGGATAGTAGAAGGAGAGGGTTAGAGTTTTCTATAGGTGATTGGGTATTTTTGAAGGTATCACCAATAAAAAGGGTAATGAGATTTGGCAAGAAAGGGAAGTTGAGTCCACGTTATATAGGCTCGTATAAGATCACTCGAAGGTTTGGACAACTTGCATATGAATTAGAGCTACCCCAAGAGATCTCATCAGTACATCCGGTATTTTATGTGTCAATGCTTCAAAAGTGCATCAGAGATCCATCACATATCACTTCTACTGAGGATGTGCAAGTTGCGGAAGATCTTACCTATGAGGAAGTGCCTATTGCTATTCTAGATCGCCAAGTTAAGAAGATGAGAAATAAAGAGATAGCATCGATGAAAGTACGTTGGAGAAATCATCAAAGGGAAGAGATTACATAGGAAGCTGAGGAAGCAATGAAATCTAAGTACCCTCATTTGTTAAAAGATGAAGAGGAAGTTCAAGAAACGGAGTTAGATCATTAACAAGTAAGTTTTTTTTATATATGCATAGTATTTATGTGATGATGTGAATGTTAATGATGGACTTGAACTTGTTTTGGTTTAATAACTATGCTAACATTCGAGGACGAATGTCCTAAAGGGGGGAAGGATGTAACACCCCGTATTCAAGTACGTGTATTGGCGTATTCAAGTACGTGTATTGGTCTTATTTATATGGAATTAATTTTTTTATTTTATTTATACCAGAATTTGCCCGTCGATGGTTCCATGCGAAGGTTATTGAATAAGCTTTACAATGATATAAAAATTTCCAAAAACGGATAGGTTTCGATTATAATCGAGCACGTTCGAAACTATAAAACGGTGGCTGGGATATTTGGGAATAGTAAATGTGCAGGAAAATTTCCTGCACACAAACTACTGAGGCCAGCCGAATTTTTGGGTCAACTTTGAATGATCATATATCCCTTAATATAATGAACTGGGAGAGCTGCAGCCTATTAAAAGAAATATCTTTGAGTATTCTTTCCAATGCAATTGGTTTCATCCAAATCCAATGTCAGAGTAAGGAGTTATACTCGTTTTACTTCAGCCTATCAAAACAGATTTTTAGGGTCAACTTCAAACGACCATAACTCCTTGTACAGGACGAACTGGGTGGCCTACTTTATATGAAATGAAATCCCTTTGAATCATCCTTCCAACGATACCGATTTCATCCAAATCTGATATCGGAGAAAAGAGTTATGATCGATCTACTTTAGCTTATCAAAACAGTCCACCAAAGGACAGATTTGACATTATTTAAATTTTAAAGGCATTTTGGTCATTTTCTATTATATTTTGGACGGGAATATGTGTATATATACATGTATATGAGTTCAAAAACTCATTTTCATCATCAATCATTGAGAAAGAACAAACCCTAGCCAAATTTGACCTTTAAATTACTTTTGATTCAACCGTAGAAATTCCAAAGTAATCCGATAACTGCGTTTGTCATCTCGAGAGCTTCGAACGACACCTATTATTTGTGCAAACATGATTGCATAATCAAGAGGTGAATTCTAAGGTATGAATATTGTTTGTCTTTGTTCTTTTCCATATGTATATGTGTGATAGAGGATTATATGTATTGGTTGTTACTGAAAGGTGATGAAAATAGGGTTATGGACTATTTTGCATGGTTTGGTTGTATTGAATTGTGGAAGGTGGATATGGTAATTGAGTTATAGAAGGTGGATATGGTGATATACTATTGAATTGATGATTATTTATTTCTATGGCTTAATTTGGTTTAATGAATTGGTTGGAAGGATAAATGAATCCAAACTTGATATTGGAGGATGTTGTATGAATATACAAGGCATGTGAATGTAATTGGAGTATAAGAGGGTTAAAGTGATACCCTTTATGGTGTAATTAAGGCTTACTACTTAACCACTAGTTTGGTGAATTCAAATAATTGAATTGTGACGTTTGGTCGCTAATACTAGATTGCTATATATGTTCATTGTAGATAAGTAATCTGAAAAGACGAGAAGTCCATTTGGGACTAGTATTGAAGGTTGACAGTCAGGTATGTAAAGCGTACTCTATACCATATCTTTGGCATGAAAGTGAACAATTGTTCTATTAAGAAAGTTTCCAAAGTTATTTAGTGACATGTGATCCATAATGGTTTTGTATGATGTCCTACGTTACCAATGAACTTGTTTCCACCCTACAAGATGTCAAGACATTCCAATACTTACTTGTTTTCTAAATCTTACATGTTTATTTCACTAATGAATGTCAGAAGGTATCCGGTTACTCAAACAAGATCCATGTGCTATTAATGACTCCAAAATGTTTCATTGATATACCAATAAGTTCCTACTTCATTGTTATGGCATTGATGACTCTTAATCACTTCATTGATGTGCCAATGAGTTCTTACTTCATTTTGTTGCATTGATGGTCTATTTATATGTCTCTTATTGATGTATCATTGTTTCAAAGTATCAAAAATGCGGTGGCGACCGAAATAACAATCTCAAAGATTAATTGAACTAAGTGATGGAAGTTCTCTCTTATCGGGTGGTATCCCAGGGGCATAAGCCTATCATAGGTAGATCCCTATTTATGTGTTTATGGGTGGTATCCCAGGGGCATAAGCCTATCATGGGTCAATCCCAGTTGATATGTACTAGAGGCAGCCTAATGGTCACAGTACAGTACAGTAATGATTACAAAGATGATAAGACCAAAGGTAAAGTGATTGAATAAATATAATGTACAGGTTGTCACAAGTTCTAGTAAGTGTGGTCCACTCTTATTATGATTTATTCACTTTTTTCTGATTTCTATTGAGCTCCTATATCATATGTGATTATCTACAGCTTTACATACTTAGTACATATTTCGTACTGACATCCCCCACGGGGGACCTGCATTTCATGCTGCAGTCACAGGTACCTCAGCTCATACACTGCACAAGTAGAAGCCAGGATATCCAGCTGCTTTTGGTGAGCTCCAGTTTGCTTTGGGGCTTTTCATGTCATATCCAGTCACTTTTGGTATTGTATAGAAGTTAGTTATATGGCGGGGTGTGTCCTGACCTTAGGTAAACTCTGTGTATTGTCTAGAGGCTTTGTAGACCTAATGTACAGTCAAGGTGGTGTTTTGTTAATAGACGTGATGGCTCCAAAGGCCAAGTATTGTATATACATATATATGTGTGCTCGAGCTTATACAGGTGATTATTTCCTTTTATATGTGACATGATGCTGTCCGAATTTTGGGTTGTCATAGAGGTATGCATGGGAAGTATAAGGTTATGAGCTGGTTCTCTCAGGCCTCCTTGGTTACGGGTGCCAGTCCACCCCAATAGGATTTGAGGAGTGACATTAAGGTTGATTGTTTAAGGTGGCAAGATGAAGTGTTCACAGTGGATACAAAATATAGATCCATGTAGTTGAGACTAGTGTAGTCATTTTAGTGTTAGTACTTTATATATCAGATTTAGGCTTGAATAGATAAGAGCATATAACTAGACTTAGCCTTTGGCATCCATATATAGTGTACCCTTAAGAGGGTTAGAAGTTTCAGCAGTTCAGTTGGTATTTTCTTATGACGAAGCAAGGTTGAGAAATTATTTCTAAGTTGGAAAGTTATCATTTGAATTACTTAATGCATAGTAGTCCTAACCATACCTCCTTCCCTAGATGCTATATTTTATAATCGGTAACTTTAAACCAAAAGTGGCTCATGTACAACCCCAAATCATTCCTATTATATGAGCCTAAATTAACTAATTAGGATGCTCAATCCTTGTTAAGATTTTTATTAGATATCTCACTCATATCATGCCTTCGAGTTATCCCCGTAGTGTTATTAAGAAATTTTAACAAGAAGAATTGAAGGTAATAGAGATTCCTTTCTTAGTAAATCTTAGAAATTTTTGCTCTTTTACCAATCATTTTGTAGCTCTCTGTGTACATACATTTCATGAGTGCCTCAATTGTATTCTAAACTCTTAGTATGAACCAGTCCTTATAGCCATCATTTCAGTTTGGAGATCAAACATACAATTCCATTAATTTTCCTTCATTTCTTTTAGTCGTACTCTCCTAAGTACATGTCTGCGCCTATTCCATTCAAGCTCTTACCTATATTTTTGTTATGGGTAAATACAATTGAGTCTTATTCTCAATCAAAATTTAGTTCAAGGTAATAGTTTCCTCCTTATTACTTTTCTCACATGTCTTAGTATGTAATAATGAATTCAATCTAGTCTAAATTTTAGTTAGATATTCAATTATCATGTTAGTATTCATCTCTCAGAACTCAGAATTAGGATTTCAGCTCTTTCCCTATCTCTTCAGCTTTGTTAGTCTTTATTCAAGGAAATGATCTCAAGGGGATATATTATAATGCCCTTCTCTAAAATTCGAGCTAAGATTATAACCATTATTCAAGTTTGTATAGATATAAAATCAATGATTTGGTAGTATGAGAAGTACTTTAGATATGTATTAAGGCCATCATTAACTCCTAGCTCGTAGTTAAGTTTAAAGCTTCCTTACAGATCAAATCCTCTTATAAGATCTTACTAGGGTCAACTTCAAATGAGTATAACTTGTAGAATAGAAAGATTTTTTAGGCTAAAAAACTGCCAAATTAAATTTCTTTGAGTCTTCATTCCAATACATATGATCGATTATAAACTCAATTCAAGAGCAAGGAGTTGTGGCCATTTTAGTGATGGAGTTTAAAGCTATTTATTCCAATAAACATTGGTTGAAAGGATGATTGTTCCATGTTATCATCTGTATTAATCAAACCCAAAAGTCTTGAGGATTTTAAATTTACCTCTTTAGCCATAAGAGAGAGCAATGATCATTTGAAGAACCAACGAGTTGTTGGTGGTGGCTGTGGTTATGAGTTTGAACTGACTTGACTACTAACAACCAATCATGGGATGAATTATTAGAGGGGCCAAAGATAATCCCTTGGCTTGTTTGATGGAGTACAGAGAGTAATAAAAACCCCATATAACCAATGAGCATAATAAATGATCATTGGTAGATCCAACGAATCATTGATTGGTTTATCTGTCACGACAGGCAATTTTCAGTTATATTTTTATAAGGGGTACTTTAGTCTTTTCCTATTATGTAACCTCCTATACTATATAATTTGGATATTCCATTGATGATTATTAAGTTAAAATATTTAAATCTCTCATTCTCGTATAAATTCAATCGACACTTTGAAAAAAATCAGAGAATACAAAATGGCCCTTCCTCCCCAAAGCTACAAAACTAGGGTTTACGATCTTCAAGCTTTGTGTTCAACGTTTTCACTTCTTGGTAAGTGAAATTTCATCAATTGGTATCCTTCTACCCATTGATCCCCTAAGGGAACTTAATTTTTTGGTTTTGTTCGTTCTTCATGAAAAGTATGAGTTTCTTTGTACTTTAGTATCCCATAAAAAATAATCCATCAATACATGTCTTCCATGAAATTTAATATGTTAATGGAGTTATATATATGAACCCCAATATATATACATATACACATATATATATATATATGTATGTATATAATGCATGATATTGGACTTGTCTTGCACAAATTCATATTCAATTAAGAGTATAATAATTATCATAATTATCATGAGTATTTGCATTCTTCAAAGATGGCTGTTATGAACATTTGATGACTTAGTATTTCATGAATTTCATAGCTCAATATTTAGTCCTCCAGTACCATATGTTTTTGAATACTTTTTGATAAAGTGTTTATAATTCAATCTTAGACATCAGTATTATTGAACTATTCAGTATTATCAGGAAAAGAATATTCTAAATAGTATTTTCAAATAATACATACTGTTAAATTATTAGCATCTTCTTGAGTTAGGATATAGGGTTCAGGTCTGATCTTATATGATTCCTTCCAAATCCCAGTCCTTATATATTTCTTCTATGCATTTACTCAAGCCATCTCATGTCTCCCACTAATTTATAATTCTCACTATTAAAAATACATGGTATATATGTGTAGTCTTATCATAATCAGGAGCTTTGAGTTATAACAGAAAGATGCATGGCAACCATGATATCCATATATGTCATCAATGCTTTTGAACATTTTTTCAAAAAATAAGTTTGACGATTAGTATGGTATTTGTAATGCCATCAATGGTCGTGGATCAGTTTTATTATAAAAGTAAAGCCTACTAGTAGTATGACCATTAGTATGCTCATCTATGATCATGATTAGTTTGACATCCAGATATGTCACCAAGAGTATTCTCATAAGCTATCAGCTATGTTAAACTAGGAGTAGTATTTAGTAGCAAACGTATACAAGAATGAAGGCTCACCCATTCGTTAGGCTGAGACCGATGTGTTATGGAAACATGGCACTATTGATGCTTAAAACCATGAATATTGTAGGTACTTAGGTTGTTTTAGTGGATATGATTCACTTTTGTGTTTATTTCAGGTAAATCAGGTCTACAGTAGTGTTAGGAGGAAAATAGAAGACAAAGACTTGAAAAGGCCAAGTCTAATCAAGATACCAGTCACCTCATGAGTCGTCGGCATATATTACAACTCTTAGGATGGCCCGTAAGCACAACAGAACCAAAGACCAAAACAAAAGACTAACTGA
Organism: Capsicum annuum; assembly: GCF_002878395.1. NCBI lineage: Eukaryota > Viridiplantae > Streptophyta > Magnoliopsida > Solanales > Solanaceae > Capsicum > Capsicum annuum. Next base: position 148,050,871 of record NC_061115.1, on the reverse strand, counting down.
AGAAAATATACAACTCAGCCATACGAGTCGTATACTTTGCATACGGGTCATGAATAGGAGTTGTAAGCATAACAGTGTCCAAAGCTATAATCTATAGTTAAAGTCTCAAAAGTATATAAGTTGAAATCAAACTTTGAGAAGACCAGTGTCCAAGCTTGGAAAGAAGAAAGTCCCAGGTTAATACGAGAACATGACATGAGTCGTATGATCAAGATACGACTCGTGGCAGAAGTTGTATGATGAACATAAAATTGAAGCCATGGGAGACCAAACACTGGAATGGATATGAAAAGACATGGTATAACTCGTATGATGAGCATAAGAGTGTATGTATGAGTCGTACCATGCCCCGACTTTACATTACCTTTTCCATTTTTATTAGGATTTCTTAGTATTTTTGAGATACTAAAAATACCTAAGGGTTTCTCATTTATTTGGTTACACACTTTGATATTTTTTCACATACTTTAGAATTATTTTACATTATTTATACTTTGTTCTTGAGCTTTTGGGTTTTTATTCAATTTAAGACTTCATATTTTATTTGTCTCATTATTGTGCAATTAATTACATGCTTTCTTTATTGATTATCATGTATTATTGCATGAACACGAGAGGCTAACTTCCCTGACTAGGGTTATGGGAACCCTGGTGGATTAGCTATGCAAGGGAAGTGGGAGATTCATTGATTCTAAAGTAAACTGCATGTATCTTAATCTTCTTCATCATAAATGACCGTAGAGCTACTGCTGAAACTTGGGGATAACCTGTATTCATAAGCATCCTTTCAAGGGAAGTTTGTGATTAGGGAAAGAAGATTAATACAGTAATTTTCCATCATTGTCACTATTACTATTCTGCCATCTCATCTAATCAACTCGAGACTCAAAAGGTAAGAGTTGAACTGAAGTCATAAACAAAGAGCAATAAGGCAACACCCTGAGACTCACAAGGTAAAGGGTAAGATTTATCAACATATTCAAAAGACGGTTGATGATACATAGCTTGTCGAATTTACATGCAGAGCAGTAGAATAGGTGGGTTGAACACAAGAAACTTACAAAGTTAGGAAGTGAGGGGGATCACAGTCCTAGTGTTCATCTTCGATTGTCTATAACTCAAGGCATTCAAGTTTGGTTACTACTTTCTGATTACTTGCGACCTCCCCCCGTAACGACCTAATTTTTTCTGGAACCAAAACGTCACATGGTGCTTATAATCCCGAAGGACCACAAGCTAAACATCTACTGATATCTCTACCTGAGCATTGCATAATATCGGTAATAAATATGAAAAACTGGCAAAAACTAGTCGTAAGGTTCAAAACATCTAGAATACTAAAAACTAAAAATTAAGTACTGATACATCTGTCCGAAAAGCCTCTAAACTGTCATAACTGTAGAGTTGATAGGACATGTCAACAACTAACTTCGTCTACTGAAAATAAACTAAATCTGATACGATAATAAAATAAGGATCATCCTCGAATAAAAAGGACTCACGGCTATGTCTACTACTGCTGACTGGGACTGAGCTGCTAGGGGTACTCTGGATCTCGTTCCTCTAAACCTATGGTTTTAAATAAAGCACTATAGTGCAAATGCGTCCGTACAGAAATGTATTGAGTATGAAGATGAGGTAAGGCTAAATGCAAGGGCTTATGCATGAACAATTACTTAATTGAATAATCATCAGAATACTGAATGAGGATATATGCATGAATGCATAAGCCATAGCTAAAAACATCGCAACTCAAAATATTGAAACTCAGATACTGCTTTACTAATATCTGAACTCACTACTAATACTGCGATACTGAACAACTGAATCTCCTGATATAGAAAACTGAGTACTGAAATCGATATCAGTCCTATCTAGTGAGTTATCTCAGAAACTGATGATACTGAAGATGATTAACTGAATCTACTCATATCAATAATTGAAAGCTGAGCTTACTACTTTTGTTATCTGACTGCATGATACAGAGTTCTGAACTGAACACTTGAATACTATTAGATCAGAGCTGAGTACTGAACTGAGGCTAGAATACAAGTGATACTGAGATTATTGAGATTTCTTAAGTTCTGTATCTATCTAAGAGTACAGAGTTCTATAACTCACTGAGTTCTGAGAATCGTGGCTTAACCGAGGTTATCGAGGAAACTGACACAGGCTCTAGACTGCAACTAATTTGTCAGGTATAAATACCCCCAAGACTCGATAACATAAAAGTAAAACATAACCATTATTGAATAATCAAGACCATGAACATTCATTCACCATCACAGTCACTAAAGCATCTCTTCAAGTATTTAGAAATCATAAATATGTGACAGTATAGGGAGACATGCTATTGGCTCATACTCCATTTAACAAAGTCTTACATCAAACACTTAGCATGTATTAAAGTCTTAGCATGTATCGAAGAGCACATAATTAGGGAATTTCATGCTATCATATCACAATTCATTCACTAAGGCTTTTCAACAAACACTTGGCATGCATGGGTTTGCACACAATTGGGGATTTCTAGTCCACATGCTATAATGGCTCTAATTCTTTCACATAAGCATTTTATCAAACATATAGGAAGTATGATTTGGTTATTCACAATTTCTACACTTAATTTACATAAACACATCACCTAACATGCAACTTGAAGAGGATTTATCATGAACATCACATGAATTTCATATACTAGGATCAAAGCTTGAAACTTAATTGACATAAACACATCACCTAACATGCAACTTGAAGAGGGTTTATCATGAACATAACATGAATATCATATACTAGAATCAAAGCTTGAAACTTTATAAACAAAACATGAATTAAAACTCAATAATAACATGAACTTCAATTTCAATTCACATGAATCATGAAAACTCATAAATATAAGATCTTTAAATTTAGAAAAGGATTCTTGAGCTTTTTGGGTGGAAGGAACCCAAAAATCGACATCTACATACCTTGTTATATGATTCTCGAAAGATTTATGGTGGAATCTTGATGACTTGGGTCTTGGATTAGAAACCCTAGGTCTTGTTCTTGATTTCTTGAGAGAGAAAATATTTTGATTTGGGGAAAAAATTATGAATAAAGAAGTATTTTTGTTATTTAGGGTATAGATCCATTATATAGACTATTTGGGGCTTTCGAAAATTAAAAATTGGTCCTTGAAATTTAAAAATAGAATCTAAAAATCCCAATTTCACATGCTGGTGCGACGCGATGGAATCAAGCCAGCTCACTGGAAACTGGACTATTGGGAAACTGGTTGGAGGCGTGATGTGGTAAAAATCGTGTTGCCCCCTTAGTTGCGAACCGGAAAGGCACCGCGATGGGGTGGAATCATGTTGGTGCACTGGAAATTGACATCTATGAAATTAGCCCTTGGCGCGGTGCACCATAATCGCAAAGTCTCACTGGATTTTGACGATTGCCATTTTGGCTGGCTCTGCGATGCGGTAAAGTACCAGGTGGTACACTGTATTACTAAAATAACTCTAAATCTTTGCCCGAGTGTTGGATTTAGCTGAATTTGGTATCAACAAAAAGCTTATTCAATGCTCTACACGGTTCAAAATACTTCTTACTTGGGAAGACACCTCTTAACCTTTTAGGGCCATATTAACACATTACTAAACACGCTCTAAGGCTCAGATTATGAGAGAATTTTGCGGGGTCTTACACCCCAGTTAATTTTTGGTATTTCTCATGAATTATATAAAACCAAATAATTTTTCAACATCTTCCCTATGGGATCGATCCCAACCTAGTTGGTTTACTATATTTAGCATCGAACGCAACATACTTTTTTTGGAGGTTAGTCTTGGGCGACATCAAATTTTAGAGCCATTACTGGGGAAGACAATGTTATTGTTGATTGAATTTGCTAAAGTTTTTGAGTTTTATTTTCTAATTTTTATTGGGCATACGTCGATGTATATCCAACACTAGGAGTAAGGGTAATACCTTACTCCCTTTTGATCCAGAGCCAGAAAGAATTCTTCAAACACTATGAAGAGTGGCAGAATAAGTACATGATTGTAACACCCCATATTTTTTGAGATAGAAAGTAGACCATTGTTTCTACGTGTGTAAACTCTAATCCCATGAATCATTTGTAAATTCATGTGTCTTGACCTTAATCCTAGTGTGTGAATTGACTATGAGGTGAAAAAAATATTAATTTAAATCACTTATTAGCTAGCTTAAGGAGATAACAACCTAAAATTTTTCTAAATGTTAAAAGGACTTAGTTATATTTTAAACTCCTTAACTTTGATGAATTCTAAATTGACCTTTTCAATCTTGAGACCCAGAGTTTTGAGTTGATTCATGTTCAGGGGTGTAATAGGGATGTGTCAGGAGAGTTTTGGATTTTTCGGTCGGGGTTTGAGGCATATTTGGAATTTGAAAATAGGAGGTCATCGTGATTGTACCACATCGCGGTGGTAATAGTGATGGGGCCTCCATCACGTCTCTATGAAGTTCAAATTGATAGTGGTCAAGTTCCAGTAACTCACCTCAATTGCACTACATCTGGTGGGCATGGCGATGAGTATGTCATTGCATCACGGTGAGCACCAGATGCGGGTTTCTACTAAACTTTTAAATTTTGAAGGGCAGTTTAGACTTTGCCCCATAATCCCAAGTCGTGTTGGCATCTTATTAAGATGTTATTAGGGCATAATATAACCAAAAATTAGTCAAAATACTCTTTAATAAATCCCTAAACTTCCTTCCTAAAGATCAAGAATGCATCTTTAAGTTCAAGATTTCCAAGAAGCAAATCAAGATTCGGGTCCTATTCCTTGAACTAAGTAATCTAAGGTACGTGAGGTTTTCCTAAACTACATGGGCATGGTGAAATTGTTTTGATTAAGTTATTAAGTTTGAGAAATCATGTATTTATTATGGTTTTTGAATTTACATTAATAATTATGCATTGTGAACTCTTTTTGATAATACTATTTTGGTTTTGAGGCCTTCCCTTAAATTTGATTTTTATTAGTATATATGTATGTATGTGTCTGGAGTTTAAAAATTAAATTGAGAGCATAAATATTTATACTCCCTCTCTTGTTATGATACTTCTTGACTTTACATATTGTGGGTTGAGAAATTGCATTATTGAAAGCATGGGATAAGAGTTTTAATGTTGTTTATGATCTTGATCTTGGTATTGAATTGAAGAGAGGGTGATTTAGTATTTTACAAGTGTTTTCTGCTTTATAAATATTCAATGTAATAATTGAAGTAATTGCATGATTTTTTTTGAGAAATTGACCATCATGATTTGAAATATTAAAAAGGGAGAATCTTTGCATAAGTTTGAACATGTTTTGAAATAAGGACTCCCTTGCATTGTTTAAATATTTTTGGTGGTCAAATGTAACTCCCCGAATCTGGTACCCGAAATGCTTCACGTTGCTCAAAACCCCGAAGGACCACAAGCTAACCCATGAATGATATCTGTACCTGAACACTGCTTAATATACGTATATAAATGCAGAAACATAAGCTGTAAGTTCATAAGGTTCAAATCTAAAAAATAATATCTGATAAAACAATGTTTAAATGGGTTATACAAATACCCAAAACTAAAATAAACTATCTGAATATGCTATAGTCTTAAAGCCTCTAAACTGTCTGAATAAGGAGTTGATGGGACATGTCCCCCATCTGACTTCAACAACTGAAATAAACTAAGTACTTAAATGATAAAGTAATGATCATGTACTTGAAGGATGAGGACTTATTACTAACTCTGACTGCTGGATACTGGAATGCCACTGTTGCTCTAGAGCTCTGGAGCTCGTTCTTCTGAACCTATGGTATAAAGTACAACACCATAGTGCAAATGAGTCAGTATGATTGAATGTACTGGTATACATGTGAGGTAGGCTAAATGTAAGGGTTCATATACATGAACAATACTAAATAACTGTTTAACAAAAACACGAGAATACATGCATGAACAAGTAACTGTAACTGAGACCATACTAACACTGGGTACTGAGTTCTGAGTACTAATTTACTAACATCTGGGTTTACTGATATTGATAACTGAATCTAATGAATACAAGGGAACTGATGGTATATTACTGATAGAGGAATGATTGTTTCTGACAGTCCTGAAATTGATTACTGGTAACATGAGTTACTGATAACTGACATAACTGATATAACTGAGATAACTGGTATAACTGATATAACTGATACTGAGCAATTGTATCTAACAGTCTATGTTCTAATGGAACTAGCTAAGTTTCGTACTATTCTGAGTTGACTATATCTGACAGTCCTGAATTCTATAGAACTATCTGAGTACTATTACTAAAATTGAATGACTGTATCTGGCAGTCTTGATTCTATAAATGAAACTGTGGGAAGTAGTTATCTAACCGACATGCCCCAAATAATTACAATATAACTGAGTTGGGGTCCAATCTGTAACCTCAATTGGAAGAGTGTCAATACCGTACCACTGGTAAGGACAATCCGTGAGTAACCCTCATATAATAGTTAACTCTAGAGAGAATGGTGGGAACCCTTATATAACTGGTTAAGCTACCTTATCTACCCTCATATAATAGGCTATGATGTCTCAACCTGCTTTGGCTACGTAGTTCAGAAACACAAGGATTGCTTCTAAGAATCACACCCTCATATAATAGGTGAGTTCCCATCCTTGGGTTCGCTCGGTGTTAATTCCTACTCCCATCTGAATAGACACTGAACATAATTAACTGAACTGGACTAGACTAATTTCGTGGAGTTTCGTTGACTGATGGAATACTATTGAGATTTCTAAATTTACTGAGATTTCTTAAGTCACATGACTGACTGAGTTCTATAGATCATGGCTTGACTGAGGATATCATGAAACATAACACTGGCTCTAGGTACACAACTATATTTTTTTGGGTACAATTACCCCCAGGACTTGATAGAAGGAAACTAACAAAGCATGACTTTCTTGAATACATGGCCAACATCAACAATTTATACTAAAATAGTAGGGGATATTTCATGAAGCACATGGTTGTCATAATCTTGTATATAGCTTAGAATGCACATGATCATGTCTTAACTTCATCATTTTAATATCATGATTATATCATCACGCAATTGTATTACACAACAATCCTCATGGAAATCATTTTAAACATAGGAGAAACACATACATTCATAACTTGGGTCACAACCTAACTATCAAGCATAATTTCTATTCTCCTAGACATTTTATCAAACATTTAGGTTGCGTGATTTAAGGCTTAGGCATGAGCATAAATTTAATACAACCTTACTTCGCAATTCAACCCAATTTCATGATTTCAGTCCATATATTAGCGTAATTTCAAAAAGGCCATAATAAAGGGTCCATCTTGGAATTCATACAACACATGAACATAATTCAATTCATAGAATGAATATCATAATTTGTAATTTAAAACTTGATTCTTGGGCTTCATGGACGAAAGGAGTCCATGAATAAATACTATGCATACCTTAGATGGAAGATTCTTGATGATTCACGGAGAAATTTGCTTAAACTTGGATCCCCAATTGAAAACTCTACTGTGTTCTTGAGAGGATTGTGAGAGAAAAAGGTGTATTTTGGTTTAAATGAGGCTTAATCCCATGTTTAAGACTTATATAGGGTTGGGAAAATTACCCCTTTGCCCTTAAAAATATAGACATTTAATGACTAAATACTTGGGCACCGGCGCTATGAGTGACGCGGCGCATCGAGGGCTGCGATGCGATACCCGATGCGGAGCACCATGAACGCATTGAACCTCAGTTATTTTGGCTCTGTTTGTCTGGACAACTTGTGACCAACGCGATTGGCGATGCGGTGCACCAAGATCGCATTGGTCCACTATTTTGAACTTTGAATCTTGATCTGAACAAGTTTCCAAAAAATTTGAAACTTGTCCGGGAACACCTATTGACTTTTCTGATCATGAATCAATAAAAATATGGACCATTAAAGGACATTAAGGTGGAGAAATGAATTTTCCAACTTTTGAAGGCCAAAATTAAGCTAAGTCTAGAATGTAGCTACAATTTTCTAAGTCTAGGACCCCCTTAACACGCTTAAAGGACTGCATTAAGCTTTAGAATTTTACAGGGTCTTACAATATCTACCCCTTAAGAACATTCGTCCTCGAATGAGACTGATTGAGAGGGGAGAAACAATAGACTGAAACACATTTTGAGCATGAATGATTGGAATATGATTTCATGACAGACATGACTGATAACTGAATATATCATACTGAGCATGCATATCTGATGCATGTGTAACTAATTCATGAATTCATGACTGAGTGTTCTGATAAGCTGGGTTTTCTTATGACGAGAATGCATATCTGATGCATAATTACGTAACTGACATGATGTATGACTGATTATGCAATGGTACTTAGTACCAAGTTTATAATGCAATTCTGAGCATGAAACTGAATACTAAGTTGGTAATGAAACTGAACATGTAAACTGGGTAAACTTAATTAAATCTTTTATCTTGGACTAATTCTAAATTAGTGGAGAGAAGGTAAGGATACTTGGTATGAATGTTTGCTTCTTCTTCCAACGTAGCTCCCTCAACGGACTAATTTTGCCAAAGAACTTTGACTAGAGGGACTTCTTTATTCCTTAGTTTGTGAATTTGGTAGTCTAGGATTTTGATTGTGATTTTCCTCATGAGAGAGACTGTTCTAAACATCTACACTCTGAATAGGGACTACAACTACTGGGTCACCTATACACTTCTTGAGCAAAGAGACTTGGAAACTGGATGAACTTAGGATAGATCTGAAGGCAACTCGAACTTTTGAGCTATCTTGGCTTAACTACTGAGAATTTTTTAAGGGACCGACATATAAGGGACTAAGCTTTCGCTTCTTGCCAAACTATTTCACTCTCTTCACAGGAGAGATCTTGTGATACACATAGTCACCAATGTTGAACAAGCATAAATAGGAACATGAGAACATAGCTGAGTCTGTAACTGATGATATGAACTGAGTATAGCATATGATGCATGAACTGAATACTATGAACTGAATATCATGAATTGAATCAAGCCTCCAAATACATGGCTCATGGCTAAGATTAGAACTTGAGGGTCAACTTATGAGTATCCCCTACTCCAAACTGGATTCATTACATGAAAAGAGAATGGGATGCTCATGTTATGGAAGTTTAGGGGATTATAGTGTATCTCCCCCTTGGGACACTATGTCCCTCAAAGAATACTGACTTGGATGAGCTGCTGAGGAAGCTAAAGTGATGCACAAGGCACCTTCAAACTGAGTCTTAACTGAATAACTAGGATCTAAAATTGAAACATGATACATGAATTGATATGAGCTTGCGTCTATCTAGTTGGTTTACCTTAGAATGGTTATATCCATGAGACTTCGGATAGTACATCTAGATGGAAGGGACAGGAACCCAAACCATATGAACTTGTCTATCTGACTGCTAAACTGAATTACTAGTTTTATGGACTAACTCATGCTGAAAGATTATAGTCGACTGAAGACTTTTCTCTAACACTCTTTCTATAGAGTTCTAACGGTTTTAGGGTGTAAGGAAATCTTAACATTGTCTAAATAAGATAGTTGAATAAGAAAATCATTACATGACTAAAGTTTGGTAAGATTAGTTGAGGCCTATGAACACCATTTAAGATGAAATGCCTCTTGCATTGCAACTAAGATTACCAAAAAGATTCACATGGGTGCTGAACACGAGTTCATAAATGTACTACTCATCTGATTAACTGGATAGCTGACAGCTGAATATTGGGCGTGTAAGACTGAACTGTACTTGGTTTGAATAGCTGGACTGAGACTATAGAGTATTATACATAGAAGTTAATGGCTGACTGGGTATCATAAGGTAACTGAGCATAAATTTCATGAAAGTTGTATTAATTAAGGATGCAAGACCGAGTGTACAACATAATTTGGAAACATTTTATAGACTGAGGTACTGAAATACTAATAACTGAGTATCTAATAGCTATACTCTATGGTCAAGCAAGCCTGGAACTGAACTGAGTTTTTGATCTGATTACTAAACTGAAGCTGACACTATAACTAGGATTCATACTGGAACTAAATGCCGAGTTCTAATAACTGAACATTGATAACTATCGTTTAGACTTATACTGAAGTACTTAATTCTAAGACTGAACACTAATTTCTAAGTACTGAATGCTGAAACTGTAATTGAGATGGCAACTGCGTTTGGATAGTTATGCAATGAAGGCTGACATAAGTCAAGGATCTGAAAGTGTACTCTCACTCTGTACTTTCCTAATTTCTAATTACAACCTCTTGCTAGCCCTTTACTTGCACACTTAACATGATATTCAAGCCTATATTTATTACTATACCCTTTGGTAATATAAGCATTCAGCAATCTTCTCTTAACATAAAATATTTACTCTCTCCCCTCTAAGTAACCACTCATCACTACACTATTTTCATAAAGAGAGCTTACGGAAGGGTTAAATCAAGAGGATCTAAAGCATGAATGGATACTAACTGAACTTGACACATGGCTGAGGCCTGAGGAATATAATATCAATAGCTTGGATTTACCCAAAAGGTCTGAACTGAGGATATAGTAAATACATGACATATACTAGATTTAAATGATCATTAGGAGTGTATCATGAGTCATGGAAGTTGAGTATACTGTAAAGCGTGACATATGTACATGAGTCATGAGCTGCATGACCGGAGTTTGGATTTTTTCTGCATTTGTGGGTCATGACTTGGGTTGCTGAGGGGAGTAAAACTAAACTCCTTATGCTAGGAACTAGAATTGCACATGATTCCATGGAAAATGTGTGAATATAAGCTGGGTTCATAGAACAGAGATGTAAAACATATGAAGGCATTATGCTGACTAAATTATAAAACCTTACATTGAGATAAGGATGGCTCGGGAATCGTCTTTCCCTTACTGCTTTCCTATACATGCCGGCACTACTACTAGAATCTAAACGCCTGACTTTTTTTGAGCTTTCATAACCGAACCGTGCCTCTATATTTGTCAGGCTATGATAGAGGGCAGAGACTAAGATAGGTCCTGTTAACACTTGGTCTGACCTCAACGTTGACTGACATGCAAGAAGTCACAAAAGAAGAGAAGTTTATGGATCTGCTGAGACATAAAATGTAAATGAAATATCTATAACAAGCTAGTAACCACATTAGAAGGACTTTCTTGATTCTGTTGGGGAGCTGGAGGAGGCACCCTACTGATTTGGGTGACCGAAATGAGCTGAAAAATGATTATGCTAGCTTTGAGGAATGGTTCTAGGATAGTATCAGACTTTTTGACCTGACTCACTACATCCGAAACACACATCATTGTCGACTTTGCATATGCCCTTATGATACTTACCACAAGTCTAACAAAGGGGATGGCTTCGGGCACTACTAACACTGCCCTGAGGTTTAAGACCTGGCATCCTATCTCTGAATTTAGGGACTGGAGTACTATCCAAGAAAGAAACTAGAACTGAAAACTTTAGGCGGAACTAAAAGCGGTTACCACCCTCTAACTTAAGCTGGTTAAAATTGAGGCTACCTATTCTAGCTCTCTTATTTTCTCTCTTTCTTTTTTATTATACTTTCCCACCTCGATCTGCTGGGCACAAATCACATGCCTGGGTGGAAAATGGCATGCTGATTGCTCTGAGCAACTACGGAATAGGATATAGTAAGAGTGTCGATTCTGAATTTGCCACGAAAGACATGCTCATCCAGGGAATCTAATTAGATGGGTGGAAGTACCAAATGGTCTTTGGTATTCCTTTCATTAGTCTTTTTAAGAGACATATTCTATAATGAAAGGAAGAAGCGAATTAGACTAAGAGTTCAACTTGAGCTAATGCTCACTCACACGACATGAATATTAAAAGAAGGAAAGCTATTCCTAAAACTTCTCATATCCCTCTGAACACACCCATGTACAAGACTCTACTAGATGTAATATTTCAGGCTTTCTAGGAAGCTGTTGAACCTTAGGCTCTAATATCAAGTTTGTAATGCCCCGAATTTGGTACCTAGAATGCTACACAGAGCTCATGACCCTGAAGGACCATAAGCTAACCCATGACTGATATCTATACCTGAACACTGTTTAATATACGTATATAAATGCAGAAACATAAGCTGTAAGGCCATAAGGTTCAAATCTGAAACATAAAATCAAATAAAAAAATGTTTAAATGGGGAATAGAAATACCCAAAACTAAAATAAACTATCTAAATATACTATAGTGTTAAAGCCTCTAAACTGTCTGAATAAGGAGTTGATGGGACATGTCCCCTAACTAACTCCAGCTACTGAAATAAACTAAGTACTAAAATAATAATGTAATGATCATGTCCTTAAAGGATGAGGACTCATTGCTAAATCTAAAAGCTGGATACTGGAATGCTATTGATACTTTAGAGCTCGTGCTTCTGAACATATGGCATAAAGTAAAACACCATAGCTCAAATACGTCAGTATGATTGAATGTACTAGTATACATGTGAGGTAGGCTGAATGAAAGGTTTTATATGCATGAACAATACTAAATGACTGTATAACATGAACGTGAAAATGCATGAATGAACAAGTAACTGTAACTAAGACCATACTGACACTGGGTACTGAGTTTTGAGTACTGATTTACTAACATCTGGGTTTATTGATACTGATAATTGAGTCTACTGAATACCGGGGAACTGATGGTATATTAATGATAGAGGAATGATTATTTCTAACAGTTTTAATTAAGGAGAACTGGTCTGATTGACTATATCTGATAGTCCTAAAACTAATTACTAGTAACATGAGTTATTAATAACTGACATAACTGATATAATTGAGATAACTGGTATAACTGATACTGAGTGACTGTATCTGATAGTCTATGTTCTAATGGAACTAGCTGAGTTCTGTTCTATTCTGAGTTGACTGTATCTGACAGTCTTGAATTCTGTGGAACTATTTGAGTTGTATTACTAAGACTGAAGGACTATATCTGACAGTCCTGATTCTATAACTAAAACTATGGGAAGTAGTTATCTGACCGACATTCCCTAAATAATCACAATATAGCTAAGTTGGGGTCTAATCTGTAACCCCAATTATAAGGGTGTTAATACCGCGCCACTAGTAAGGACAATCTGTGAGTAACCCTCATATAATAGGTAACTCTAGTGATAATGGTGGGAACCCTCATTTAACAGGTTAACCTACCTCGTCTACCCTTATATAGAAAGCTATGATGTCTCAGCCTATGTTGGCTACGTAGTTCAGAAACATAAGAATTGTTTCTAAGAATCACACTCTCATATAACAGGTAGTTCCCATCCTTGGGTTTGCTTGGTGCTAATTCCTACTCTCATCTGAATAGACACTAAACATAATTAACTGAACTGGACTAGACAGATTTCATAGAGGTCCATTGACTGACGGAATACTACGGAGATTTCTAAATTTACTGAGATTTCCTGTGTCATATGACTAACTGAGTTCTATGGATCATGGCTATACTGAGCATATCATGAAACAGGACACTGGCTCTAGGTACACAACTATATCTTTTGGGTACAAGTACCCCTAGGACTCGATAGAAGAAAACTGACAAAGCATGACTTTCTAGAATACATGGCCAACATCAACAATTCATACTACGACAATAGGTGATATTTCATGAAGCACATGGTTTTCATAATCTTGTATATAGCTTAGAATGCACATGATCATGTCTTAACTTCATCATTTTAATATCATTATTATATCATCACACAATTGCATTACACAACAATCCTCATGAAAATTATTTTAAACATAGGGGAAACACATACATTCATAACTTGGGTCACAGTCTAACTATCAAGCATAATTTCTAGTCTCCTAGGCATTTTATCAAACACTTAGGTTGCATGATTTAAGGCTTAGGCATGGGCATGAATTTAATACAACCTTACTTCGTAAATCAACCCAATTTCATGATTTCAGTCCACATATTAGCGTAATTTCATAGAGCCATAATAAAGGTTCCATCTTGGAATTAATACAACAACAACACCTAAACATAATTCATTTCATAGAATGAATATCATAATTTATAATTTAAAACTTGATTCTTGAGATTCATGGATGAAAGGAGTCCATGAATATACACTATGCATAACTTAGATGAAAAATTCTTGATGATTCACAGAGAAATTTTCTTGAACTTGGATCCCGAATTGAAATCCCTAATGTGTTCTTGAGAGGATTTTGAGAGAAAAAGGTGTATTTTGGTGTAAATAAGGGTTAATCCCATGTTTAAACCTTATATAAGGTTGGAAAATTAACCTCTTTGCCCTTAAAAACATGGAAATTTAATGACTAAATAACAGGGCACCGACTCTATGAGTGACACGGCGTGTCGAGAGCTGCGACACTATACCCGACGCAGCACGCCATGAACACATCGAGCCTCAGTTGTTTTGGCTCTGGCAGTCTGTATTTCTATATAGTATATAAATGGTGTGTATGATTACCAGATAGAGAAGAGCGTTCAAGCCTTCATGGTTTGGGATGCTCATTACGGCCAGGGCCTTATCTCAGGTCGTGAAAAACTTGGTATCAGAGCACGATTTATGGTCCCAAGATTTCTATGAAGTTGTGTCTAGTAGAGTCTTGCTTATGGGTGTATTGGGCACCATACTTATAATCAGGAGGCTACCGAGCATTTAAGAGTTGTTTCATATTCTTTCATACTCTAGTTCATTCTATAACTTCATCCATAAGAAAGTTATCCAAATTCCTTCCCTGATCAAATTTCATGGGCCATGCCTCATAGTCGAGGCTATGTATTTCTAAGATTCTAGATTTTTTAGCAATGTGGATCTCTCTGATTAAGTTATCCATAAAGTTATGAGATAGCACAAGGACCTGGGAAGAGTCCATAAGTGCTTTAAGGTATTTATTAGACTATATGCCTTTATCCTGATGAAATCATGCTTTTCATCCTGAGGTTCGAAGTATTTTCAGTTTCCTTTTAAAATTTATGTTGTAGATGTCATGCATAAAGGGTAATGATGTGTAGCAGAATACTGGAACTGTATTTTCACCTGAATAGTAGTATATGTTAAAGTGTCATAATCCATTGGTAATGAGATGGTCCATAAGTTGGTGACATGAAGTCACAAGGTTAGCTATTAGTGTAAGGGTGACTTTTGCACAATAAAGTAGTTTTAGTTGTATAACCCTTTGATTAATGAGCGGTTTTACTTTTATGGTGGTTATCTAATGTTATTGCAAGATTTATAGATTGTATGGTAGTTGTGAAGGAAGTGTTTAGATATGATTATTATTGATTCAAATTAGGGAAGGAGCCTAGAGTGGATAGTTATGATAGTTATAGAAATCAGTTATAGGTTGTGAATGGAAAGGGGTAGACTAGTCAATATGTTATGGGTAGAGACTCATTGGTGTTTGTGGAATTTAGTGATAGTAAGAATGTATGCATCGGTAAGTAGGCTTAATGAGAGAAGGTATGTAGTAGATTTTGAGGTATAGTAGTAATGTTATGGAGATGTTGTGATTGTAGGTAGTAGTAAAGTAAAATTCCCCAACTTAATGGACCAGTATAGTACGTGGCATACTTTATCATTGGTACATGATTGATTGTAGACTATAGGCTTGAACTTGAGATATGGGTAGTGGTAAAAAAGGATTGTCACTTAAGATTAGTGATGTATGTTTTATTGGAATGAATTAGTAGGTTTGATGTGAGGTGTGAAATAGCTTAGGTTGGCAACTTGTGGAAAAAAGAGTGGATAATTGTGATATTTATGTACACGAGGACTAGTGTTAAAATGATGAATTATTGTTGAGTCATTAAGTGTATAATAGAGTGAGTATATAAGTTTAACTCGGAAGTAGCATGTTGTTAGATAAAGTGTGATGTGTACTTGTGTCACATGTACCTAGATTTCTTTCTAGAATCTCGTAGTATGGAGAAGACTAAGGAGTTGTTGTGTGATTTTATTTAGAGCTGAATGGAGGAAATATAAGTAGGCAGTATGTGCCTTTGGTATAGTCTTAAAATTTTTTATATGATGTAAGCTATGTAATTAACGATCTAATGTTAGAATGTTAAGTAGTGGAGAGTGGATTTTAATGTGATAAGTAGTGAAGATGGGTATGTTTATGAGATTGTGAGTTGTAGGTTGATGGCTATAGAGGATAGCGAAAGTGAAGAGTAGCATTCTTGAAAAGCAGTGCCTTTAGAGTATAGTAAAAAAGGGGAGTTTAGCATTGATGTGTACAGTAATACCCCATTATGTTGAGTGTTGTGTGTGTAGATGTAATGAGAGGATATGTACTCAAGTCTAGGATGGTGACTTTGATCTAAGGGGGAGATGATGAAGTAAGGTAGTTCCCAAAATTTTCTTGTGGGGTCAAGTTTTAGGTGTGAATCCTAACTAAAATCTATTCCTATTCAAGCAAGCTCCTCCTATTTCAATTTAAGGAGGATATTCTACCAATGTGTTATATATTGAAGTCGTGCCTATGCCCAAGGTCCAAGTTATCTATACAACTTATGTTATGATCCGACTACCAAACTAGAAGCAATGATGTGTCAGTAACTCAATATTGCATGTATTCAAGCTCTATGTTATGATGTTCATGATCCATAAATCTGTGTCCTTAATCATGCTTGGTTCTAAGAAACTATGTTTTCATTGTTACCGAATCATTCTATGTCGGGTTTAGCCGAAGTGATAAAGTTTATGCAAACTCATGACTATCTCAGCTCAGAAAATTAGAAGCAATAGCTTTAAGTGGCAATCCTTGTCTCAGTCATTGACCCTTTGAGTTCTGCCTTTATGATATACCGCTCATGATATATGCTCATATGTTTCTCACTATGCCCTGTCTTAGGAACTCATGTAGTGTAAGTTTACGTTTGAACGACTCTCTGTTTATAATCCAGACACTTTATATATAGAGCACTTCGTGTCTATTATATTTTATTTTCATCTCATTTCCCACCTTGAGTATTGTAATAAGTATATGTTATAATTGTATAGTACCTTTTGTTGATACATATGCTTGGGTCCCTCAATGACCCTCTGAACGATAGTATGATAGTTTTTATGAAAGAGTAGTGACTTAGAAAAGGAGAGTAGATGTTCTTGAATGTGAAAATTTGTTATTTGATCTCTTTATCTAAGGTTATTGGTGAAGGGGGAAAGAAGGGGATGGACTTTCATTCTGGGAAATAGTTAGGAAGGAGATATATGGCAAAAAACTTTGTAAAAGTATTTGAATTTACTAGTCTTAGTGGTGGGGGGAGGGGGGGGGAATCCATGAAGTGTGTGTAGTAATGATAGGCTGGAATGTTGTGATATATGAAAACATAGCCTATGTACTATCTGGTTAGTATTCCCTGAATTAAAATCCAATGGTGTTTGATGGTAGTGATAAGGTGAAGTAATATTCTTGTAGGGAGTCCTATAGTTTAAACTAGCAACTCTTTTCTCCGAGTTAGGATTCAACCTAGAAGTACCATGTAGTGGGACTCAAACTCTTGTGGTTAAAAGTGTGATGGAAGAAATGTAAGATGGAAAGGACGAAGTATGTTGTTTAATGTTGAGGCATAGCCAAGTAAGGTCTTTAGGTTTAAGTCTATTCATTGCATCATGAAAGGTAAACAATGCTTCTATCCCAATCTTCCGTGAAACCTTATTTCATGATTAGTACCAATGTAAATCAGGCATATTATCACCAAATCAACTCATGCCTTATGTTGTGATGATTATGATTCATAGAACTTATGTGCAAGACCATCCCTATGTAAAGTCACATTACCTCATGCTTCGTGGTTATACGTTTTACTAGGGGTTATCATAAAGCTCGTTTGATGACTTTGCATATTCTATTGTGGAAAAATGTTTAAAGCATGATTGCGTTCTTTATTCTACACTTATAGAGCTTTAAAAAGTCCCTACCCACCATTTGGGGTTGAATGATCCCAAGGGGGAGATAATGTAACACCCCGTATTTTTTGAGCTAGAAATTCGACCGTCGTTTCTACGTGTGTAAACTCTAATCCCAGGAAACATATTTAAATTCATGTGTTATGAGCTTAATCCTAGTGTATGAAGTGACTATGAGGTGAAAAAATATTCATAGAAATCACTTAGTAGCTTGCTTAAAGAGCTAACAAACTGAAATTTTCCCAAGTGTTAAAAGGACTTAGTCATATTTTAAGATCCTAAACTTTGATGAATTCTAAATCAACCATTCCGATCCTGAGACGTAAATTTTTGAGTTGATTCATGTTTAGGGGTGTAAAGGGGACGTCTCGGGGGAGTTTTGTATTTTTTGGACGGAGTTTGAGGCATGTTTGGAATTTGAAAATAGAAGGTCACTGCGATTGTACTGCGTCGCGGTGGATATAACACTGGGGCCTCTGTCGCTTCGCGATGAATTTCAAATTGACAGTGGTCAAGTTCCAGTAACTCACCGCGATTGCACCACATCGTGGTGGGTATGGCGATGAGCATGTCATCGCGTCATGGTGAGCACCAGATATGGGTTTCTACTAAACTTTTAAATTTTAAAGGACAGTTTATACTTTTTCCAATAATCCGAAGTCATGTTAGCAACTTATTAAGAAGTTATTAGGGAATAATATACCCAAAAATTACTCAAAATCCTCTCAAAATAAAACCCTAAACTTCCCTCCTAAAGATCAAGAATCCATCTTTAAGTTCAAGATTTCCAAGAAGCAAATCAAGATTCAGGTCCTATTCCTCGAACTACGTAATCTAAGGTACGTGAGGTTTTCCTAAACTACATGGGCATGGTGAAATTGTTTTGATTAAGTTCTTAAGGTTGAGAAATCATGTATTTATGAAGGTTTTTTAATTTACATTAATAATTATGAATTATTTACCCATTTTGATAATAATGTTTTGGTTTTGAGGCCTTCCCTTAAATTTGATTTTTATTAGTATATATGTATATATGCATTTGGAGTTTAAAAGTTAAATTAAGAACATGAATATTTATACTCCCTTTCTTGTTATGATACTTCTTGACTTTACATGTTGTAGGTTGTGAAATTGCACTATTGAAAGTATGAGTTAAGAGTTTTAATGTTGTTTATGAACTTTATCTTGGTTGTGAATTGAAGAGAGGGTGCTTTTGTATTTTACTAGCGTTTTCTTCTTTATAAATGTTCAATGTAATAATTGAAGGAATTGCATGATTTTTTTTTTTTTTGAGAAATTGACTATCATGAGTTGAAATATTAAAAAGGGAGAATCTTTGCATAAGTTTGCACATATTTTGAAATAAGGACTCCTTTGCATTGTTTAATTGTTTTTGGTGGTCAAATGATTGAATTGATTGAAAAATCTAAAATAGAACCTTATATGGCTTAGATAGATAACTTGCTAGTATTGGTATAACGATACCAAAACAGATAATGCCATGATAAACTCAGAATAGAATACATATTTTATTCGGATTTTGAGATTTTAAGTTCAGAAAGATGTATATTTAGAAAAGTTTAAAATGGACTTAAAGTAAGTTAGGTGGTTACCCGAAGAAGGCACGAGTTCAGATAACTTATATCCCAAAACCATGTTTTACCGATGTAGTTTTTATTATGTCCCAATATAGGGATTATACGCTTCCTTATACCTTTTGGCATATCAAAATCAGAAACTCTAACCCTTGCGGCAAACTTGGGTTGGGGGCTTGGCCGCCGAGTCAAGGGAGGACTCTATATTGCTCGTGGGGTCGTAGAATTGTAGGGTGTACCACCTAGCTCAAAAGTAAGATAAAGAGTTGAGTTGTGATTTACAAAAATATTTTGAAGTCTATTGATTATGGCCATATATTTTCAACTGTTTTAGACTGACATGTTTTATGAATTTCTCTTACTTATGTTGTATAAAAGTACATTATTCTGGATTGCTCTGCGTACCAGTACAATTGTATTGACCCCATACATTTCAGGATTTGAGGCACAATCCTGGGGTTCCGTTAAGCGGTAGGTTGAATTATGTCAGAGATTGTAGTTGGTGAGCCTCCCTTATTTCGGAAGGCCTGTTGTAGAACACTGTTAGTTTATTTTATTCATGGTCCAACTGGGGGACCTTGTCCCAGTCTTTCGACAGATGTTGAATTTCATATTGTTAGAGATTTTGCAGATTGGTATCGTATGTTTTTGAATGTTATGAACTCAAATTTCATACTGTTCAGTTGAATTAAGTGATTGACCATGTTTCCATCTTTATTATCTTTTTTCATTTCTTTATAGTATATAAATAGTGTGCATGATTTCTCGATAGAGAAAGGCGCTCGAGCCTTCATGGCTCGGGATGCTCGTCGCGGTCAGGGCCTCGGCACGGCTCTTGACAATGATGGTATTCCTACTAGGGTTCAAGACCCTCCACCTTTTTAATCCAAATGTGGTAATCTTGCTTAATCCACTTGATCCATAGAATGTTACAGATATACATATGCAACAACTTCAAAAGTGAGAGAGATGAGAAGCTAGAGAGGCTAGGTTAGCTGAAAAGGCTTAGAGAGCTCAGAATAGAGAACTAGTTCAGAGAGGCAAAGTTCCAGTGATCCCTGTATATTAGCCTCTGCAACCATATAAAGAAGACGATGAGGATATGGGATATGTTGAACTACTGAGACAAGAGCGATCAATTCTCCACCTTTATCACTTATGTGAAGTTTGACATTACTAGTGCTATGATCCAGATGTTGAACTTAAAGGGTGTGTTTTTAGGAGGAACAAGTGATGATGCAAATCTACATCTTGATAACTTTACTGGGATCTGTACATCCTATACCATTTCGAGGGTCGACCAAGAAGGTTTGAGGTTGAGGTTGTTCTTTTTTTCATTTACTGGAGAACCATCACTATGGCTAGGGAAATTTCAAGAGGTTCAATCACTTCTTGGCATGAGTTGGGAAAATAGTTTCTTACCAAATTTTTCCCTCTTGCAAGGGTGTTACAGTTGAAAGATGAAACTTATAACTTCAGACAGTTATCTATAGAATGCTTGTATGAGGCATGGTTTACTTTCAAGAAGAAGCTTAGCATGGTACCTAATCACAAAATCAGAGGGTTAGATTTGTTGGAAATCTTTTACAAATCACTAAATTTCATTTCAATAGCAATGGCAAGTACTATTTTAGGAACTGTATTTATGAGACTTCGATGGGTTTATGCGCAAGAGATGCTAGATGATATTTCAGTGACTAATAGAGGATGGCATATGAGAGAGCTGAACATGGTATATGTGTATATGCTATTGGAGTTGCTGGTGATTATGGAGTAAATAATGACTTGGTCGTAAAAGAGGTTGCTCAACTTCAGACAGATATTGGGCTTCATACTAAGCAATTTGCAGCAATGGGTGCTGAGAAAGTAAATGCAGTTGGGACTCAGGCATCTACTTTGAAAACTCTTGAGATTAGATCTGAAGAGGAAGCAAAATATCTTGATCGTAGGTTGGAATATTTTTGAGCCCAAGGGTAAGGGAATCAAGGTCAGAAACTATTATAATGACATATTCAGAGAGAGAAGTAGAGAGAGAAATGGTGATTGTCATTGGAAAGATGACTACAAGGAGAAGAGTGATTAGTATGTTCCACACTGGGGTCGTGATTTAGAATCCAGAATGGAGGCACTTTTGTCAAAATTAGTCAATGGATAAGAAAGTCAAGAAAGCTATCTTAAGGAGATTAAGACAAATCTGTCATGGCTAAATCAAAAAGTTGAATCACATGCTACAACGATCAAACTCTTTGAACAACAATTCGGTCAAATGTCAGCCATAATAAATTAGGAAAGTCAGGAACTCTCCCTAATAATATAGTTTAAAATCTGAAAAATGATGCTTATTTCCATGCCATTACCACTCATAGTAGTAAATCAACTACAGACCCACCTATTCCTACTATAGATGAGCAGAAAAATAATGATGATCCTGTTGATGTAGAGAGAAGTAGTAAAAAGAACAAAGAAAAAGATATGGTTGAGGAGCCTGTGTTAAAGCCTATTCTAAGACCTCTTCCTTCCTTTCCTCAAAGGCTGAAAAAGAAACAAAGAGAGAGTAAGTATCAAAATTTTTTGTCTATGTTAAAAGAGTTGTCAGTCAACATACCACTTATAAAGGCATTGGAGAAAATGCTAGGATATGCAAAATTCATGAAATATTTAATCACCAAAAAAAGGTCAGTGAGTTATGAGCCAGTCGACAATATTCACCATTGTAGTGTTGTAGTTACTAGATCATTGGTAGAGAAGAAGAAGGATCCTGGCGCTTTCACCATACCTTGCAATATAAGATCTTTCAACTTGACTTGAGCATTATGTGATTTGGGGGCTAGTATCAACCTCATTCCCTTTGCAGTATTCAAGCAGTTAGGGTTGGGAGCTCCTAAACCAACTACCATAAGACTAGTAATGACAGAAAGGATAGAAAATAAGCTAGTTGGTATTCTATTTGACGTATTGGTGGAGGTGGCTTCTTTCATCTTTCTTGCGGATTTTGTAATCCTAGACTGTGAAATGGACTTTATAGTCCTAATTATTTTGCTAAGACCATTCTTGGATATAGGTAGAACATTGATTGACTTGGAGAAATGACATCTGATGCTGAAACTCAATGATGAATAGGTGACATTCAATGTATGCAAATTTATGAAGCAGCCAGATGAGTTAAGAGTGATATCCATGATTGACTTGTATAATGAAGAGATGGATTTATTCTATGATGTTGACTCAGTGATTATTTAGGATGATATTACTGATACCGTTGTTGAAGCTTGCCAACTGTGGTCATGAGCTTTGACAGCGATGGTATTGAAGACTATGATGAGATGGTATGTGCACTAGACAGGAGAGTTTCTTACATGTATGCACCCAAGAAGCTTGATTTGGATTTGAAAGATATAACTACTCCACCTGCTCGCACATCCATTATGGAGCCACTCATCTTAGAGTTGAAGGCCCTCTCTTCTTATTTGCGATATGCATTTTTGGGGGCTGGCAACACTTTGTCAATTTTTATTGCAACTAATCTGCTGGAGACAGAAGTGAAAGCTTTATTGTCAATGCTACAGAGATTCAAGAGGGCCATTAGTTGGTGCATTGCAGACATTATGGGTATTTTGCCTGGAATTTATACTAAAAAAATTCAACTTGAACTAGACTGTATTCTAAGTATAGAACATCAGTGTTAACTTAATACTCCTATGCAAGAGGTGGTGAGCAAAGAAATAATTAAGTGGCTGAAAGATGGTATGGTACATCTGATTGTTGATAGTAAGTGGGTCAGTTTGGTACAATGTGTTTCGAAGAAAGGTGGTATTATGGTTGTGCCTTATGAGAAGAATGAGCTAGTGCCAGTGCGGTCTGTCACTGGATGGAGAGTATGCATGGAATATAGGAAATTGAATGCATGAACTCAAAAGGATCACTTTCCCATGCCCTTTATGGACCAGATGTTGGATAGACTTGTGGACAGAGGATTGTACTATTTTTTAGATGGGTACACAGGCTACAACCAAATTACTATTGCACCTGAGGAACAAGATAAAATGACCTTTACTTATCCTTATGGGACCTTCGCATTCAGACGCATGCCATTCGGGTCATGTAACACTCTAGCAACATTTCAGAGATGTATGATGTTAATCTTCTATGATATGGTAGAAGACACCATCAAAGTATTTATGGATGATTTTTCAATTGTTGGTAATTCTTTTGATACTGCTTGGTTCACTTGGAAAAAAGACTTAGAAGGTGTGAAAAATGCAACTTGATGCTTAATTAGGAAAAGTGACATTTTATGGTTAAAGAAGTTATAGTGCTTGGACACAAAATTTCAAAAAGGGGTATTGAGCTAGATAGAGAAAAGATTGAAGTGATCGAGAAATTACCTCCACCAATTTCTGTGACGGGTTTTCATAGCTTTTTGGGACATGCTGGATTTTATAGGAGGTTTATCAAGGACTTATCTAAGATAGACAATTCTCTTTGTGGGATTCTAGAGAAAGAGAATAAATTTGAGTTTACAGAAGCATGCTTAGAGGCTTTTGAATCTCAAAGAGAAGTTGATGACTTCTACTATTATTATATCTCCAGATTAGTCTTTGCCTTTTGAAATCATGTGTGACCCAAGTGGTTTGGACTTAGGGGCTATACTAGGTCAACAAAAAAAAGATCCTTATCCCTTGTACTATACTAGCAAGGCACTAAATCCTGCTGAGAAGAGCTACACCGTGACTGAACAAGAGTTATTGGCAGTGGGTTTTGCCTTTGAGAAGTTTAGGTCATATTTGATTAGGACAAAGGTGATTGTTCACACTGATCATACAACACTATGGTACTTAATGGCAAAAAAGGATGCAAAGCCTAGGCTGATTAGGTGGGTACTTTTGTTGCAAGAATTCAATTTCGAGGTCAAGGACAGAAAATTCACTAAGAATCAAGTTGCAGATCACTTGTATAGATTAGAGGATTTGAAAATAGGCTTGAGATTGATGACAATTTTCCAGATGAACAATTATTGTCAGCTTCCTAAGATCTTATTCCATGGTTTGCAGACTATGCAAATTATCTTACCAGTGATCTAATCCCATAAGATCTTTTCTTCCAACAACAAAAAAAGTTTATATACAAAGTTAGGAAATTTTTTTGGGATGAAAATTATTTATTTAGAATTTGTGCAGATGGAATTATTGTAGATGCATACCTGAGATGAAGATATGAACATACTTGAGGCAAGTCATTCTTCACCAGTAGGGGGTCATCATGGAGGAACCCACACAAGCCATAAGATCTTGTAATGTGGGTACTATTGTCCAACAATCTACAAAGATGCACATGATTTTTCTTCTGCTTATGATCAATGTCAATGACAAGGTAACATCTCTAGACGACATAAACTTCCTATGACTCCTATCTAAGAATTGGAATTATTTAATGTACGGGGTGTGGATTATGGGACCTTTTGTAAGTTTTTTTGGCATGAAGTATATACTTATGGCTATGGATTATATTTTAAAATGGTTGGAAACAGTTGTGCTTCCCAACAATGAAGCACGTAGTGTCACTGCATTCTTGAAAAAGAATATCTTTTCTCGATTTGGCATTCCCCATGCTATAATTAGTGATGGAGGGTCAAATTTTTTTAATCATCTATTCATAGGTCTACTAGAGAAGTATGGAGTCAAACACAAGGTGACAACACCTTATCATCCGCAGACTAGTGGACAGGTGGAACTGTCCAATAGAGAAATTAAGTCCATCTTGGCAAAAACAGTAAATGCTAATAGGACTTATTGGTTGAGAAAGCTTGATGATGCATTATGAGCTTACCACAAAGCTTTCAAAACCCTTATGAGTGCTTCATCTTATCAGCTAGTGTATGTCAAGGCTTGTCTCTTGCCTATTGAGCTTGAGCATAAAGAACAATGGGCTTTGAAGAATCTGAATTTTGAATGGCAAGATGCAACCAAGTCAAGGATGAATAGTATAAATGAGTTTGATGAATTCTGACTTCGAGCATATGAAATTTCTGCACTTTAAAAAGAAAAGATAAAGCTGCATCATGATCGCAAAATTGAGAAAAGAATCTTCGAAAAAGGTGACCAGGTATTTCTCTACAACTCAAGGCTTCAATTGTTTCTAGGTAAGTTGAGGTCTATATAGTATGGTCGATTCATGGTTACAAAATTTTATCCCTATGGTGCCTTAGAAATGAAGAGGGATGGTGAAGACCCATTTAAGGTAAATGGGAAAAGAGTAAAGCACTATATGGAAAAGTATGAATCAGTGAATGAGGTTTTTGAAATTGACCTTGGTGAAGATTTAGTAACCAGGGCAATTACGTTATATTGTGATATTAAATCAAGTGTTGCATGAGAGGCAACCCATGAGGATGTTTAGGTGCAGTCCAAGCATCCAACTTAGCCTCGTCATGCTGCGACATTAAATCAAGCGTTGCATAGGAGACAACCCATGTTTTTCGACTTATTTACCTATAGAGTAATATGTTTGTTTAGTGTGTAGGGCTAAAGAGTGCTGAAAATACCCAGAAAAGTTCAAAAAGTTTGGTCACACAGACCCCTTACGAGTTAGATCTAGATGGTATGACTTGTGACTAGCAGTCGTAAAGACCTGGAAGACTAAGAAAAATCTGTTAAAAGTTTCTGGAGAGGATGTGATTCTCAGAATAAGTCGTATCCTTAAGGTATGACTTGTCACATTGAATAGTATTGACTCCAGAACCCAGGTAAGGTTCCAAGTCTATACGAGCTAAACAAAAGACCCATAAGACTGGGTATGATTCGTATACACAACTCGTACCCAAGCTTACCAGGTTAGGGTTGTGGGTCAACTCGGCCCAAAAATTGATTTTAAATAAAAAGAAGGGTACCCAACTGGCACCCGATACCCAAAATGCACCCACCACCAATTTTATGCAAATTACAAGCTCCCAACACACCAAATCACTTGGAAACAACTTAAATTAACTACCATCATTCTTTAATTCTTTATCTTTCTCTAATTAAAGAAAGAATTTGAAAGAATTTGGGAGATATTAAAAGCAACCCTAATTTTCTCATTCAAGTAAGTGTTGTAACGTAGTTTACTCTAGTTTTCAAGTTGAAATCATAAATGTAAATTGTTTCTAACTTTGTTTAAGTTGATATTGCTTGGTTGTTAGATTTTGGAACCTCAGTTCTCAGGTTAGAGTTGAAAATGAGAAATCAGAGAGAAATAGGGTTTGGGTGTTGCTATTTTGTATTGTTTTGACTAAATTTGAGTACTACTTTTCATAGATTAATGGGTAGTTTGGGTATTTTGAATTGGAGTCAAACTTTAAAGTTGGACTTCTATGTTGCAGTGCATGCGAGTCTCAGTACGCCTCATACCTACTGGTAATGAGGTCGTAATGGGACTCGTACCCACCGAAATTATGGAAGTCTAACAAAATTAAAGTTCTGTAATGGATACGACTAGCCTAAACGAGTTGTACCCAATCCATACGACTCATATGCTTATATCATACTGACCTGGGAGGAATAATATTTTATAAAATATTTTTGATCTACTTATGACTGTTGGTAACGAGTTATACCTTGTTGGTACGACTGGTTAAGAGAAGTCGTAAATAGACCAGTAAGTAATTGTTCATGCACTGTGTACGAGTCATACCCAGTTGATATGACCTATATCCCCCACTCATACCTTGAACAGACATGCACACTGAAATTTAGATTCTAATTTTTATTTTATTTTATTTATTTATTTACTAATTAATGTGTACTTGCAGGTACCATGTCTCCTAAGAACATATTAACTGCTAAGCAAGTGTCCAAAATGGGCAGTAAAAAGGCACCGACTACTAGTTCAGAATCAACTGGTTCTAAGTTTTGTGTGTCATTCAATAGTAGCGGTGACCTATATGAAGGCACAACAATGGGCAAGGCTGCTCTAAAAGGGAAAGGGGCTGATAAGGGGAAGAAGGTTGCACCCCCAGAGAAAACACCTCCATGAGGTCCAAGAAGAAAGAATCCAACTATCTCTCCTCCTCATACACCACCACCTTCTGATGCTAATGATGATGCTGAATCAAGTTTGGAAGAAGCAAGTTCTGAGAATGTCCACAGCAAAGAAGAGGTCGATGCTACCTCGATTGATCAATATGACTATCCACTGGCACTTGCCACTACTCTAGTGTCCATCATTGAATGATGGGGGTACCCCGACATGTAGGAAACTTTTACTAATGGACTGTATAGACTCTATGGTGGAAAAATCAGACGTGTCTTATATTTAGACATGAGACTGACTACTACTGAGATATCAGTGATACCAGGTTTGAGGTACACTTCTAAAAATATGGTTTTAGGTGGATGACGAGAGCGTCTGGGAAATATAGTAAAGTGTGGTTGTATGAATTTTATGCTCTATACAAGGGTGAATTAAAGAGATAATACCCATAGGGTCAATTATGGAAAAGAGTTGAACCTATTACTTAACTTATTATTCAGGGAATACGGGTTGACATTTCCCTATGTACTATTGGTCAATTCTTATACGGACTGGAGTATCAGCCTTTCACCAACATAGAGGAGATGGACTATTATCTAGAGGAGATGAGAAAAATCACTCAGAATATATTGGGTTTAGAGAAAAATATAGAAACGAACATAATGTAGTATGGGTAGTGGGAGTCCCGGGTGTCACCTCATAGAAGATTGAGAAGAATACCCTCAACTTCAAGGGTAAGGAATGGTGGATATTGGATACATACAGGATTTATCCCACTATGGGAGATAATGTTCTGAGCCCATTCCAGGCAACTATGATAGCTGGATTCATAGCTGGTTATGAGTTTGATGTTGGTGAATTCTTAGCTCGAGAGTTAAGAGATTGGGCTGTAGGAGGTGAGAAGTATCTATTGGAATATCCTTGTATGATCATATAGTTGTGCCTATCTGCAAGAGTATAGGAACTCCTAGGGATCAATAAAATATTAGAGGTCATAAACACCACCGACCTAGGCCTAATCAGAGATGAAGCAAACCCTTTGGCCCGACAGGCAAGGCAAGTAGTAGATTTGCTGGCTGATATATTCTGGCAGAGTGGTCAGGCTGAGAATGTTGAGGTAGCAAAGATGAGTGAATATTCAGAGATTATGCAGAGTGACACAGTGGGTACTTCCAGTGCTCCTTCTCTGGTCCAATATGTGCCACCCAGGCTACGAGGTTTTCCTTCTGGACTCATTATGATTTTGAAGGCCATATGGATCAAGTCCATCACTAGACTGGCCATACTAGAGGCTAAGGCCGGTCACATGAAAGGAGATGTAAAGCCCTGGCTTGACACACCATTTGTGAGTCAGGATAGACAGGTCCAATGGAGACTTAATGCATTTGAGTCGAGGATCACTCGATAGTTGAGTAGCGGGAAGATACTTAATTTTGTTAGGATCAAAGCTAAAGTTGCTAAAATTAAGAGGATGGTCACAGAGTTGTATGATAGACCAATGATTCCAGAGCCCATGATTAAGACAGTGGTACCCACTATCTATGTTTCTAATATTTGGGCTATTCTAGAGTAGAGAGTTGAGGAGACTCGAGATAAAAGAAATGCAAGAAAAAAGAGAAAGTGTAAGGAGAAGGAAACAGAGAAGAGGGCTAAGGCATATAGTCTTTAGAACGAGCAGGACCACGAGGCATGGGTCCATGATATAGTTTCTGTAGCTGGTGGTTTGAGACCACTAGTTATTAATGCTGAGGGGGACGATGTTGTGACCTCGACTACTATTGTTGATTTAGTCCCGGTTGAGGAGAATGGGACCCGATCTGAGAGCCTAAGTGTGGATGTTGTTGAGACAGCACCTTGAGCATCCTGGTATGAACTTTCATTCTTACTTTACATTATTTTTTTCATTGGGAACAGTACAAAAATTTTTAGTTGAGGGTAGAGGTATATCTTATTCTGAATTTCTAGGAATAGCTAAAAAATTTAAGTAGCTAAAATTTTGTTAGGACTTGCAGGTTTGGTACTGACAAGGTACTAAAACAGGGAGAAAATCGACACTTATATTAGAAGACTGATATTTTTTTTATTCTTGTATTGATTTTGAAAGTTTTTTAATTCTAAATAGTAATAAATTATGGTTTTGAAAGTGATCTGTGATTCTGGAAAAATAAATTGTGGATTTGAAATGGTTATTCTAAAAGCATTTATGTTTAATAGAATGGTGTTGAAAATTTATGTGTGAGACAGTTGTGAATCTGATAATGGCATTAGGATTAGGGATAGAAAAATTAGTGTACAGTCGAATAACTGGATAAGTAATACTTATCAATGCAACCCTGTGCGAGTGTGTGTGAGGTATTACTGAGTTTCGGTGTTTCAGAATCTAGAACTTGCCCGATTGCTTTTACCTAAGTCTAGGTGAGTCAAGTAGGACATGATCATAGGCCTTTTTTATTGTAAGTCCACCCGAGCCTAATTTCCCAACCAAAATAAGTTATGAATCCCTTTGATCCAAATATTTGAGAATGTATTGACCATTTTTATTTAAAACATTGATTTCACCTTCCCATTTCTATAATGAACTTGTTCTGGCCCTGGTCCTCCTTGGACACTGTTCACCTCAACTTAAGAAAATTACCTAAGTTGGTAGTGGCTATTATAGAGGGCGTAGGAAAAATGAGAATGAATAAAGAAGTGTATAATGAAAAATGAAAGTAGATAGATGCGGTAAGAGTAAAAGAAAACAAAAGAGAAAGAAAAAAAAGAAAAAAAACTAAAGTGAGAAAACCGTACATGGCCTAATTCTGAATATGATTTGAAAGTAACAAGGGAGACATAAGAGTGAAAATAAAGTTGGTAAAAAAAGTGGAAAATAAGTGGACCCTAAAAAAATATGTAGTGTCAAGGAGGCATAGTCGCTAATATAGATCCCAAAAGTATAGCATACCAGCCCCTAAGCTATCTTACAAACTGAAGAAACTCCTTTTATGATCCTACTTTTACTATTTGAAAACTTAGGAAGAGAGAATTTGGGCAAGCCTATGGTATTCTGTATACACCGGTGATATTTCTTTGTGAGCAACAACGTTGTTTGTTATATATCTGAATTAATTGAATAATCTTAATTGAGCGAATGGGATTTCTTTGACTGTGAGCACACGAGGGTTGTGTTGTTAGGTTGCTAGTCTATTTGGTTAATGTGGCTTAGTTGATGCCTGGTTGTCTATAACTAATGTATTGCCATTATTGGATTTCTTTGTGTTTCTCCATATGTTGAATTGTTATACACAGTCTGATTTTGAAAAGTGAGATTAGGAGAGAGAAATAATGTATGAGATAATTGAATTCAAAATCACTACCATGGGTAGCTTATGATATTTTTGTTTAAGCATCGTTTTGAGTTATAGAGATTAATTTTGGTTTCCCGAGGACACACAAAAGTCTACGTTGAGAGTGTTGATGTGTCATGGAAACACAATAATTTTATACCTAAAACCATGAATTTATGCGGGTACTTAGGTTGTTTTAGTGGATATGATGCACTTTTGTGTTTATTTTAAGTAAAACAGGTCTACAATAGTGTTGGGATGAAAATAGAAGAAAAAGACCTGAAAATACTAAGTCTATTCCAGATACGAGTCACCTCACGAGTTGTCAGCACATCATACGACTTGTAGGATGACTTATATTCATAATAGAACCAAAGACAAACAAAATTCTAAGTGAAGAAAAGATAGGACTCGGCCATACGAGTCGTATACTTTGCATACAGGTCGTGAACAGGAGTCATAAGCGTAATAGTGTCCAAAGCTACAATCTAGAGTTGAATTCTCAGAAGTATATGAGTTGGAAGTCTAAGTATGACTCGTATGATCAAACCATAAGCATAATAAAGTCCAAGCCTGGAAAAAAGAAAGTCCCATGTGTCTACGAGAACAAGACACGAGTCGAATGATTAAGATATTACTAGTGAGCAGAAGTCATATGAAGAATAGAAAGTTGAAGCCAAGGGAGACCAGACACTGGAAGGGATACGAAAAGCCATGGTATGACTCCTATGATGAGCATACAAGTAGATGAATGAGTCGTACCATGCGTCGACTTAACTTTACCTTTTCCATTTTTATTAGGATTTCTTAGTATTTTTGAGATACTATAATTACCTTAGGGTTTATCCTTTATTTGGTTAGACACTTTGATATTCTTGTACACGCTTGAACATTATTTTACATTATTGATACTTTGTTCTTGAGCTTTTAGGTTTTTATTCAATTGAAGACTTCGAATTTTATTCATCTCATTATTGTGCAATTAATTACATGCTTTGTTTATTGATTATCATGGATTGTTGCATAAACATGATCAAATAAGTTCTCTGACTAGGGTTGTGTGAACCATGGTGGATTAACTATGCAAGGGAAGTGGGAGATTCATCTATTCTAAAATAAACTATATGTATCTTAATCTTTTTTATCATAATTGACCTCAGAGCTACTACAGAAGCTTGGGGATAGCCTGTATTCCTAAACATCCTCGCAAGGGAAGTTTGTGATTGGAAAAGAAGATTAAGACAGTAATTTGAGAAACACTATCACCATTACTATTCCTCCATCTCATCTAATCAACTCGAGACTCAAAAGGTAAGAGTTGAACTGAAGTCATAGACAAGGAGCAATAAGGCGACACCCTGAGACTCACTAGGTAAAGGGTGAGATTTATCAACACGTTCACAAGACTGTTGATGATACATAGCTTGTAAACTTTCCATGCAGAACAACATAATAGGTGGGTTGAACACAAGAAAATTATGGAGTTAGGAAGCCAAGTGGAACACAGTCCTAGTGTTCGTCTTTGACTATCTACAACTCAAAGCACTCATGTTTGGTTACTACTAGTTGATTACTTCCAAAATCCCCCCTTTACTTTTCTGTATTGCTCGTGAATTATATCAACCAAGTAACTTTTCAACTCCTTATGGGATCAACCCGAGCCTAGTTGGGTTATTATATTTGGCATCACCGTAGCATACTTCTTTCAGAGGTTAGTTTTAGGTGACATTAGAGACCTTTAGTAGAAGTCTCTAAGTCACCGAACTATATTCCACCATAGGTTTATTTAGCCCTCTCAGTGGGCATATTCTTTTAGTTTAGTGGTACTATGTCAGATTAGATCAACCTTTATACCCTGTCAAGGTATATTCTGCTCTATGGATAAGGATTATACATCAAACTCCATATTATTCTCACATGGCTATATGCTGGTAAAATATTCTTCCCATCATAATTCAATATTGGCATGACCCTTAGTTTAGTTTAGTCTCACAGTATTTTAGTTAACTCAAAATATTCACACAGTTAGTGTTTATGCTTATCCATATGCGTCCTTCTATCGCATTATACATAAATATTACTCTTGATTAAAATAGTTTTATTTTCATCATGCCTAGTTTCTATATCTCTTTATAGTTTTAAAATACTTGGGTGTTCCCACACTCATACTTATTATTCAGTGAATTAATTTTATAACTCATGTTAGTTATATTTATTCATTTATAGTTCATATCACATATAATACATTTAAAATTACTTATCATACCTTTTCTACCTATATTTTTCATATGATGTAGATTCAGGTACTTACTATTAGGATCAAAGTCTAGTAAATCACAACTTTCAGCTTGATGGTGATGATTTCTCTTTGTTTGAGGACTTAAGTCACTGTGTAGTTCTAGTATCTTATCTCTATTTGTATGTATTTATTAGGGATAGTTATATGTCAGGTACCAACTACCTATTATCAGTATTAGTAGAAGCTTCATAGATAATTAGTTATCGTTGTTGTTTTTTTGCAGTTTCTTTTCATATTACAGTGGTTGTAAATAAACCTTTTAATAGAAATACATTGTACCAACTTATTTCATAATTATGCTTCTGCTCAATCATTCTAGCTCTAATTCATGTTTATATTCAGTTGCTCATGCATTATGCTAGTACCATTGGTAACCTTGGAATCACTTGTGGTTCTAAACATCGTGTTGCAACCAGGGTGTAGTCTTGAGTTGTGACAATACTGTAGGTATGAAGAGGGGTATATATAGGCAGATGAAGAACTGAAGTAAGGTGATTAGACTGGATGTGGCTTATATTTAGGTTACCAAGGACATGACATTAGATAGGGGGATATGTAGGACACGTATTAGAGTAGAAGGTTAGTTGGGAAAGAGTGTTGCCATGCACTATAGTATGGTAGCTTAGTTTTAAGTAGTAGATATTTATCATTGTTTTTGTTTATTATACTTTGATTATCGCACTATTTTGTGGCTGATTAGTATTTTTCTATGGCTGATTAGTTTTCATATTTCTTCATTATCTTACAATTTCTTGTACATAAATTTTCTACACTTGAGTTGAGGATCCTTCAAAAGTAACCTGTCCACCTCCCCGAGGCAGTGGTAAGGTCTGCATACAGTTTAACCTCCCTGTACCCCCTTGTGGAATTTTATTAGGTAGTTATTATTATTGTACAATATTTAAAAAGTATAAAAGTTTTGATTGACTTTAAAAATTCTATTAGTGCCACATAAACTATGCTAGAAGGATTAACATAAATTATTTAAAAATTATGTAGAAATATTTTAAATCACAATATTTAACAACATAAAGTAGATAAATCACTTATTTGAAATTTGCTTGACTGTCCAAATTCCATCTATGTCACATAAATTGATATAGAAAAAGTTAAAAGTATTATTTGAAAATGGCATAAAAAGTACAATAAATCACAATAATTAACAACTTACTAAATCTAAAACCCATGTAAAAAATTTGGTTGACTCTCAAAATTTCAGTTGAGTCACATAAATTAAAATGGAAGGAGTATCGTATAAACATGCTCCTATATCGTGTATATAGAGAGATAGAGGGGAGGGGAGAGAAAGAAGCACCACCAAGCACTAGGTGCAACCAATAAACTATTTTATATGGGATTTCATTAAATTTTCAGGCTCTATCATGTTTTTCTTTTTAACAATTGTTTATAATTTTTTTTTAGAATAGTACAATTTACTATCAATTTTAAAGATGGTGGAACTAAGCATGTAGATGCTAAGTCAGTATGTTAGTGCTTTTAAGGGTTGATCAAATGGCTAGTTCTCAAGATTAGTTGTTTTTATAGATCACTATATTCATTGTATATATTAAGCTTTGATAATCAAAAACCAAGTTGTAATATTTTTCTCTCTGTTCTTTCTTCTCTTCTATTAGTTTCATCAACCTCTTTGTTACTCACCTATTCTTCTTTATTTATTTAATATTTACTAAGATCTATCCTTGAAATATTATCTAATAACTGAAATTCTACATGGTATCAGAGCATACCATCATTGCAATCAATAGTGCTACTTATTGATTTTGGCAAACTTTTCTCAGTTCTACTACAATAAGAGTTATCTGTCATAGTTTGCTAATTCTAGAAAAAGTATTGGTTTTGTTTAAATCTTCTCAAGAATATGGCTACTGGTAGAGTGAAAAATAGGTTTAAAACCACTACTTCACCATTCTCAGGTATTTTAGCATCTGGCAATGTAAATTCTACCGGCACAACAATTGATTCTAATCACTCTCTCTTCTTACATACTTCTGATATGAGTGGTATCTCTCTTGTATTTTTTATACTATTTGGTACTGAGAGTTACTCTCTTTTGATTACATCCAATCATATTACATTATTGGATAGAAACAAGTGGGGGCTAGTAATGGGTCTTACAAGAAATAAAGGTTCAAAGAGGAGTTTTGGGGACAATAGAAAGGGTAAATGCTATTGTGTTATCCTAGATTATGAAATCTGTAACTGTAAGTCTGTTAATTGGAATTGTGTATGCATCTAATACATGGTATATTTTGAGAATACTCGAGGGAAAGATTTGATAAGGTTAATGGTTCAAGAACTTTTAATCTAAATAAAGTAATAACCTATTTTTCTCGAGGAACAACTTCAGTTTCTATCTATTTTTCTGAACTTCAAGTGTTGTGGAATGATTTTGAGTTTTTATTGCCATATCTTGGTTGTGAGTATGATAAATCAAGGGATTTTGTTCTTTATCTTCAAATGCAAAAGTTGTATTAATTTTTTATGGGCTTGAATGGCTCTTATATACAAGTAAGAAGTCAAATTATACTTATGACTTCATTGCCTTTAGCCAATTATGCATATGTTATGATTGTGAGTGATGAAGGCCAGAAGTATATTGTCACTACCTCTTCTTCTCTTTAGGGAGCTGCTCCTTAATCATAGGTGGATTTATGCAGTCAAGTGTTGTTATCTAGCCTTATTAGCCTAGTTTTGAGGACTTCTCATGCGTATAACGAGCTAATGTTGATACAATTGAGCATCTAACTATTAAATTACATATTTATAATTCTTAAAGTTTGTTCAAAACAAGTTTGGAATGAAAATGTTCACTTAGATCTTTAACGAGGAAACCAGTGTTCTTAGCTTTAGCTATGCATGTTTTAGTGTATCTTGTTGAATTCTATTGCTTGTTTAAGAACAAATTTATCGTATAGAATGCCTTGGGAGATGTTATATATGATACACAAGAGTAAAACAAGGTCTAACCCATGAATAGATGGAAAAGCACCCATGAAGATGTCCATCATTCATTGCAAGTCCATGAGTGGCTAAACACCCTCATCTAGGGTTGAGGCCAAGAACATGATTACTTATGCTTATATTTTAGTTGATTCATGTTATTTGTCATTATTGGTTGTTCACAATTCCTTGTATTTACTATTCTATGGATTCACAATCCTTAGAAGAAACATATATTTCTATTATGATCCCGAAAGGAGGAACGATTGATTAGAATATGGGATGTATGGTATAGGTTCTTAATAATTCAAGGGATTGAAGTTATGATTTGCATTTACAATAAGAATATAAATAATTCACCCTATTTTGTTTATATATGGGATGATATATAAATGTGTTTAACTTAGTACTTGTATCCCCACTTAACAATGTAGTTGCGGGGCTAAGTTAGATAGACATTAGAGGATCCAAAGACCGTAGTCGTGTTATAAAACTCTTAAACCAACAACAATGAAACTAACTAAGACAATTAGATTATATATCTAAGTAGGATTGTTTTTAGTGCCTTAACCCTAGGTTTCTCCCTATTGTTGTCCAACACATTATATTATAGAATTATTTACGGCTACTTTTAGTTTTCAATTTGCAAACATTTTGGGTTACTTTCACACTTGTTTAATCTTTGTAGTAATACTAGAATTAGATCATTGTTGAGCACAAGTCCTTTTGGGATAGATACTTGGCTTTTGATAAGCCACTTTACTACTTAGGTGACCATGTACACTTGCGTGAGCACTTGGGTGCAACAAGTTTCTTGGCGCCATTGTCAAGGACTTGTAAATTGGCAACTATCTTACTTTTAGTTTTTATATCTTGTTATACAAGTGTTAATAACCTGATCTTAGCTTCTGAGTTTGCAGGTTTAGGTTTGAAAAGAAAGTAAGCTGGAAAGGGAAAGGGATTTGGTTGACCGATATCCTGAACTCGAGTGATGCTTACACCAGTTGAGGAGAGAAGTAGTACTTATCTACCAGACACCTCAAAGTCAACAAGAGAAAGCTATTCCTACTCCCATGTCTAAAGATCCACCAACCCACAAGACAGTACATAAGGTTGCAATCCCACTAGAAATTAATGTTATCTTTACCATCTGCAGAACGGAACCTGGAGGTAGATTTGAGCTGAAATAGAACATGGTGCAACTCTTGCACAACAATAGAAAGTTCACAGGCTTGTCACATGAGTATCCACAAGTCCATATGCAAAACTTCTTAGAAATTAGTGACACATTCATCCCTACTGGAGTCTCTACAAATTATGTGAGTCTCACACTCTTCCCCTTATCACTCTTGGAGATTCAAAGAAGTGGTTGAACGCAAAGCTGAAAAGTTCCATCACTACATGGGATGATCAGGTAAGAAATTTCCTCATCCATTTCTTCTCACCTGGCAAGACTGCAACGCTATGTAGTAAAATCTTGAGTTTTAAGAAAAAGCCAGACGAGAACTTATATCATGCTTAGAAGATGTTTAAATATATACTCAAAGACTACATCTATCATCAAATGGCCAATGAGGTATTTTTTAATATGTTTGTTGAAACTCTTGAGCACAATACAAAGATTTTGTTAGATTCAGCTTGAGGTGGTCAAGCATTTGAGAAAACATATGATGAGCTTTATACCTTGGCAAACCAAATTGCACATGGCAATTCTGACTGGTATGGTGATATCTCCAGAAGTTCAATGATAAAGTCTGCGGGTATGATTGAAGTTGATAGTGTCACAGCCTTAGCCACCCAATTGTCAAGTCTTCAAAATCAGACGATGACTTAGTTTAGCAAATTAGGTAAGAATCATTCTCAGGCTCAGGTAAATGCAGTTTAGCAGGCCCCATCTTGGTGTGAAACTTTTGGGATCAGTGGTCACTCTACAGACTTATGTGGAGCAAATCCAGAGTCTATAAATTTTGTAGGCAATGTAGAGAAGGGAACCTATGGTAATACCTATAACCACAAGTGGCAAATTCATCCCTACTACTCATGGGACACAAATCAAAATTAGTAGTTTCAACAATAACAAAACTTGTAGGCCAACAATATTGAAGAGATATTAAAGAAGATCCTGGGTAATCAAAAGCATATGGCTGCTAAAACTAAAATAAAAAACTTTCTTAAAAGAACTTAAATATGCCAGTTGGGGTAGTTAGCTCAGGCATAGAGTATCAGGACCTAAGGCAAATTGCTAAGTGACATAGAGATTACAAAGCAAGTTATGGAAATCACATTGAGAGTGGTAGAGATCGTATTCACAGCTCTCCTAAGAAAAATAAAGAGATTCAAGCAGATTTAGTCCCCCAGCAGATTGAGGAAAAACAAGTTAGAAGTAAGGAGGCTAAAAATTTAGGGAAGTTTGTGTACTCGAAAACAAAATTAGTTGAACATGGACCTGAAAGAATACCACCACCATTCCCTCAAAAACTTAAGAAGTCCAAGGAGGATGCCTATTTTAATGAGTTCTTTGACATGCTCAGAGAGCTTTAAATTAATCTTTCTTTGTTAGATGTTTTGCAGGGTATGCCTAAGTACACTAAATACTTGAATGATGTGGTGAATAATAAGATAAATCTACAGGACACTGAGACACTGTCAATTATTGAGAAGTGCAGTTCGATGGTAATGAGGAAGATGCCCATGAAGTTGAAGGACCCAGGGAGTTTCACCCTCCCGATACAAATTGGTGATAATGATGTAGTCTATGCTCTGGGTGATTTGGGGAAAGTATAAACTTGAAGCCCCTTTCTATTTTTAATACTCTTGGTTTGGGGAAGCTGAGGCATTATTTTTGGTGCTCCAAATGACGGGCAAGACTAGAGTGCATCCTGAAGGTATCATTGAAGACGTGCTTATTATGGTTGGTAAATTTGTTCCTGCTAATTTTATTGTTATTAATTATGATATAGATGACAGGGTTCCAATCATATTGGGACATTCATTCATGGTGACGGGAGGATCATTGATTGATATTAGAGAGGGCACTCTCAAAATAAGATTGGATGAAGAAGAGGGGTTTTTAAAGCATAAAAACCACTTAATCCACCTTCACATTACAAAGATATATGCATGATCACAGCCATTGTAGTGGATGAGTGTGGAGTGGTAGAGTGAAAACCACCAATAACCTTTTTAGACTGTCTCATAGATTTTCCCAATCCACTACTTAAGCCCAAAGTTGTGAAAATTGAGAAGGATCCTAAAAAGCTAAATGTAGGAAAATATGCTAACCTTGAGAGTACACACTTAAGAGGTCAGAAAAATATGAGAAAATAGCCACCATGTAGGAGAAAAAGGATGAAAGAATATGGTTAAAAGTATTTATGTTTTAGTATTACTTATGTGATGCTTAATATGAAGAGTTTCTCAAGGGCGAATAAGTCTTAAGTGTAGGTAATGATCTTAGGTGGATTTATGCATCTAAGTGTTGTTATCTAGCCTTAATTAGACTAGTTTGGAAGACTTGTTATGTGTATAAAGAGTTAATATTCATAAACTGAGCTTCTAAGTGTTACAGTACATATATATAATGCTTAAGGTGTGTTCAAAATTTTTTTTGAATCAAAACGTTCACTTAGAGTTTTAATGAGGAAACTAGTATTCTTAGCTTGAGCATTGCATGTTCTAGTGTATCTTGTTGAATTCTATTATGTGTTTAATCACTAATTTGTGGTTTTTGTTCATATAGAATGCCTTGGGAGATTCTAAAGTTGATATAAAAGATAAAAACAAGGTCTAAAGATGATGGAAAAGCACACACGAAGTGAGGGACTTAACGCCAAATGGATGGTGCTTTCTTGGACGAA
Source organism: Capsicum annuum (assembly GCF_002878395.1). Taxonomy (NCBI): domain Eukaryota; kingdom Viridiplantae; phylum Streptophyta; class Magnoliopsida; order Solanales; family Solanaceae; genus Capsicum; species Capsicum annuum. Next base: position 148,010,794 of record NC_061115.1, on the reverse strand, counting down.
ATCTTGAAAATCTGAGCACAAGGGTTTACCATACCCTTGGATTTCTGTGTTAAGGACATGACATTTCCTTAGTCACAAATTAAAATGGCAAATTCTAGTGAGCCTCCTAGAGAGTGTTGCACGATCAAGTGTCAAAATTGGCCACTTGTTTCCCATTATAAATAGAACACTTGGAACATATGGTATATACCTTGGATGACCTTTGGGGCTTGGAATAAACTTGAGGAGGATTCACTTAGGTTTTTTATCCTTTCCTTTAGTTTGCTTTTGGATTATTAACATGAGTTCCTTAATCGTGATTTGTTGTAAATCCATGAGTGGCTAAACACCCTCATCTAGGGTTGAGGCCAAGAACATGATTACTTATGCTTATATTTGAGGTTGTTTATGTTATTTATCAATATTGGTTGTTCATATATCCTTGTATACACTATTTATGGATTCTTGACCCTTAGAATAAACATTTATTTCTATTGTGAGTACGAAAGAAGAAACGATAGATTGGAACGTAGGATGTATGGAGTAGGATCTTAATCATTCAAATGATTGAAGTTAATATTTTCATTTAGCATAGGAATATACCTAATTTTCCATATTTGGTTTATACCTGGGTTGAAATATAAACGTGTTTAACTTAGTACTCGCATCCTTTCTCAACAATGTAGTTGTGGGGCTAAGTTAGATAGATAAGTAGAGGATTGTAAGACCATATTCATGTTATAAAACCTCGTGAACCAACAACCTATATAATTAACTAAACCAACGAGATTATACAACAAAGTAGGATTGTTTGTAGCTCCTTAACCCTGGGTTTCTCCCTTTTACTGTCCAGCACTTTGTACTATTAAATTACTTATAGTTACTTTTAGTTTTCAATTCTCAAATATTTTTTTGTTAATTTTGCACTTGTTTAATCTTCGTAGTAATACTAGAATTAGATCGTTGCTAAGCATAAGTCCCCGTAGGATCTGTACTTGGCTTTCATAATCCACTTTACTACTTGGGTGACCACATACATTTGTGTGTGTGCTTGGGCGCAACACTCTTCATGTCTCTTATGAGTCTACTACCATATACTTTAAATCCAATAGCCAAAAATTCAAGATTACAATTTACAATGTGACTATTGCAATCTTGAGGTTCCACTACTAAAAAAAGATAGATTTTTGACCACAAAAAATCAACCACATATGGTCGGTTTTTTACTTTTAAAATTTTTTAATTTTTTTTTAAAAGCGACCACAAGTGGTCACTTTTATATTTTAAAATTTCAAAATAATAGTTTTTATATTAATTATTATTTCCTTTACAACTAAAACATAAAAAAAAAAAAAAAAAAACTGACCACTTGTGGTCGGTTTTATTTAAGAAAATATAATTAAAATTATTTTTAAAATTATTTTTTAAAATTAAAAACCGACCACAAGTGGTCGGTTTTGAAAAATACTTCTTAATTATATTTTTAAATAAAACCAACCACAAGTGGTCAGTTTTTAATTAAAAAATGAAAATATTTTTAATAAACCGACCACTTGTAGTCGGTTTTTAATTAAAAAAAGAAAATTATTTTTAAAAACTGACCGTGGTCGATTTTTAATTAGAATAAAAACAAAATAATTTTAAAAAACTAACCACTTGTGGTCGGTTTTTAATTAAAATAAAAAAATAATTTAAAAAAACCGACCAGTTGTGGTTGATTTTGGAATTAAAAAAAAGTAAATAAGTTTTAGGAAATCGACCACTTGTGGTCAGTTTTTATTAAAAACTAATTATTTATATATAATGAAATATATTATTTCTTAAAATTACACTAATCACATGTATTCAATAACCCATATAATAATAATAAAAATCAATCAATCTTTGATTTTTTGAAAAAATTACACTAAAAAACATATCAAATAAAATAAATAAATTACGTTAAACATAATCTTTATCTTTTGCTTATGTTTCAATATATAAAATAAATATTTTTCTTTGTATATACATTAAATGACGTTAAACATGCATAATCTTTGTATCATGAATATGTGTGCATAAATATCATACCGTTGGGATAATGATATTATACTACTATTGCAGTCATAATAATGTAATATATAATCGATAATTCATCAGAATATAATGAACGTGTTCTATTATAAGGTACTATACTTGTGGATGTGATGTATATAGTATGCATTCAAGAGTTCGTATATATTAATATCTTTATATAAATATATATATATACATATATATATATATATGATGTAGTGATCAATTGATAAACGATGTAGTCAAAACCTAGTAGAATCTATTCAAACATATTGAATACCTTGATTTGAAACGACAGAAGTAATAATATATACTGTACGTTGAAGTATATTAATGTAAGCTAATCAAATTAATCAATCACTCATCAGAGTATGTATATAATATATAGTTGCATTATATTATATGATAATATACTCGTGTATGTATGTGATGTATATAATACGTATTTATAACTTGATATAGTCGATAGTGTGTATATGTGTGTATGTGTATAGGTATTTATATATTACGTATCTACATATTATATAGTGAAGGTATATTAATGACATAAGATAAACTAATCGATAATTCATCTAAGTATATATGAAATACGTTGTATATTATTATGGGGTAGTAAAATCATGTACGTGATGCTTATATTACGTCTTTGAAAGCTGATAGACAATCTACTGAATCTAAATATTTTGAATTATATACGTTGATATATATCATACTATTGAGGAAATAGATATATTATTTTATGTCAATGTAGACACGCGTATGTTGTTGAAATTGTAATAACGTAAGACAAGTATTACGAGGTATATATGGAGAGTGAGGGAGAGGAGGGAGGAAAGAAGTAGGGGAGGGTGAAGAAGATAGAAATTTGAATCCTGAAACTAGTATATACTTACCATTTGCTTTGAATTCAAATTTTGAATAATTGCCAAATTTTGGCGACGAATTTGAGTTTTTTTGCTTACAAATTTTGTATCTGAGTATATGCGAAATATGTTATATATTATTATGGGGTAGTAAAATCGTGTATGTGATGTTTATAGTACATATTTGATTGCTGATAGATAACTGAATATATGTATATATACATATATCTCGTATAGTGACGTATGCAGTAATCGAGAAAGCTAGATAACTGAATCTATATATCAAAATATTTTAAATGATACATTAATATATATCATACTATTGAGGAAATAGATATACTATTTTGTATTAATGTAGACACGCATATGTTGTTGAAGTTGTAATAACGTAAGACAAGTATTACGAGGTGTATATATATATATATATATCATATTTAAAAAGTAATTAACCAAAAATTTATCGTAATTTGTAAAATTTATTGATATTATTATATGATTGAGGAAATATACTACTCGTGTTAATGTGTTGATAAAATAACCAATTATCTGATTTGTACATATACACATTACGTTAATATGACGATAAAATAACTAATTATATGAGTTATTTTTTTATTAAAATTAACCAAATGTGATCGTTTTTTGATAATAACTATTTTAAAACTAAATCGAACACTTATATTTTATTTTGTGAACAATTTTGTAAAATTTTAATTAATTTCTAGAAAATCAACCACGTGTAGTCGGTTTTCTAGAGATTAATTAAAAAATTTATTTTATAAAATAAATCCTACCCGACCCCACCCCCATAATACCTGACCCAACCCGACCGAATTTAACACACACACAAAAAAAACCCCAATCAAACACACACACACATTCGACATACACACACAAAAAAATTTGACAAACCCCCACACAAAATCGACCCGCTGCCACCATTTGCCATTGACCATAGTGAAACCGGTGACCACACTCCCACACGGTTAGTGTAAAAAACATCAACTCTTTTGAATACCTGTTCAAGGCAAAATTCTTTATTTTTGTTGTTAGAAACTAGCAAAAGAGTCAAGATTATTATGCATCTTTGTTTTTCAACTTCAATTTGGTACTAAAGCATCTGTTCTAGTTATTATGCTTCATTACATAATTTTAGTTAGTTCAAACTAAAAAAGTAATGGAAATTGCCTTTTAGATACTTCCACCACTGCACAAGTATTTGTTTTTATTCTTTTTAGCTTTTTTTAAGATCAAAATTATTTCCTTTTGATAATTTTTTTGAGGGATTGTGTTATTTTTTATCAATATTCTTCACATTATCATAGTGTGTGTGTTTTGTCACTTGGGGTTAATCAAGATTCATTTTTTTGACCTATTTTCACAGTGTGTGTGTTTTGTCAACTAGCAGCTTATCAAGATTCAATTTGTTTTTTCATTTTGATATTTTGTGCATTTGTGTGTGTTTTTGGTCACTTGGGTTTATCAAAATTCCATTTGTTTCTTCATTTTGACACTCTATGTGTATAGTTTGTCAAGTAAAGCTTATCAAGATCCCCCTCTTTGTGTGTTCTTGCAAGTAAATTAGGGTTTACTTTTGTTGATACTCCATTATAGTTCTAGTATTTTGGTGGTTTGTTTATGGTGATTTTAAGCAAAGAATATGAGAAAATAAAGATGCCAATATTTTTATTATTTTATCTAATGATCAAGATTTTTTATTCTACTTGCCTAATGGGTTGTTTGGAATTTGATGTTACTGTTTGACAGAATCCAAATTCAGAAAAAAATTGCTTTGCTATTTTTCTGGTGACTTCTTATCTCTTTCTCTTTAATTTAGGCCAAGTAAAGGTAAGTTGATTTCTCTTTATTTCTTATAATAAAGTCTTTAAATGTAGTTTAGTTTGGAATTATTTGCTGTAGAAGGCTTTGAAAGCCGTAGGAATTTTGTGATGATTATATGATGTGAAAGGAACATGCGACGCCTCTACTAATTTGCTTTGTTACACTTGTTCAATTATTTGACTTATTATACTATAAATTGATATGTTACTTGAAAGTGAATAAGTGTAGTTACTTGAAGGTGAACTTTTATTTTGAATTTTGTTGCAGTGTAGGTACTTGAAATGTGAACTTTTTATTCTGAATTTTGCTATGCTTGGTAATTTTGAATGTGGTTTAGTTTGGTAACATGGGTGGTGACTTAGTGACTTGAAATTGATTAAGTGTAGGTAGTTTAAAGGTGAATTTTTGTTTTGAATGTGGTTTAGTTTGGTGACTTGGGTGGTGACTTAGTGAGTTGAAATTGATTAAGTATAGGTACTTGAAATGTGCATTTATCATTTTGAAAGTAGTTTAGTTTGTTGTTTTAGGAGATGACTTAGTGACTTGAAAATGTTGAAGTTTAGCCACTTGAAATGTGAATTTTTGTTTTGAATGTAGTTTAGTTTGGTAACTTGGGAGATGACTTAGTCAATTGAAATTGATTAAGTGTAGGTACTGAAAAGGTGAATTTTTTTTTTTGAAAGTGGTTTAGTTTGGTGACTTAGGAGGTGACTTAGTAACTTGAAAATGTTGAATTTAGATACTTTCAATAGAAATTTTTGTTTTGAATGTGGTTTAGTTTGGTGACTTGGGAGGTGACTTAGTAAATTGAAATCGATTAAGTGTAGGTACTTGAAATGTGAATTTTTATTTTGAATGTGGTTTAGTTTGGTAACATGTGAGTTCACTTAGTCACTTGAAATTGATTAAGTGTAGGTACTTGAAAGGTGAATTTTTATTTTGAATCTGATTTAGTTTGGTGACTTGGGAGGTGACTTAGTCACTTGAAATTGATTAAGTGTTGGTACTTGAATTTATTTTTGTTTTGAATGTGGCTTAGTTGGGTGACTTGCGTAGTGACTTAGTGAGTTGAAGTTGATTAAGTGTAGGCACTTAAAATGTGAATTTATCATTTTGAAGGTATTTTAGTTTGTTGTTTTAGGAGGTGACTTAGTAACATGAAAATGTTGAAGTTTAGATACTTGAAATGAAAAATTTTGTTTTGAATGTACTTTAGTTTGGTAACTTGTGAGGTGACTTAGTCACTTCAAATTGATTAAGTGTAGGTACTAGAAAGGTGAATTTTTATTTTGAATGTGGTTTAGTTTGGTGACTTGGGAGGTGACTTAGTCACTTGAAATTGATTAAGTGTAGGTACTTGAAAGGTGAATTTTTATTTTGAATGTTGTTTAGTTTGGTGACTTGGGAGGGTACTTAGTTAGTTGAAATTGATTAAGTGTAGGTACTTGAAATGTGAAATTTTATTTTGAACGCAGTTTAGTTTGGTGACTTGGCAGGTGACTTAGTGAGTTGAAATTGATTAAGTGTACGTACTTGAACTGTGAATTTTTTTTTTTGAATATGGTTTAGTTAGGTAACGTGTGAGGTGACTTAGTCACTTGAAATTGATTAAATGTAGATACTTGAAAGGTAAATTTTTGTTTTGAATGTAGTTTAGTTTGGTGACTTGGGAGGTGACTTAGTCAGTTGAAATTGATTAAGTGTAGGTACTTGACTTTATTTTTGTTTTGAATATTGTTTAGTTTGGTGACTTGGGTAGTGACTTAGTGAGTTGAAATTGATTAAGTGTAGGTACTTTAAATGTTAATTTATCATTTTATGGGTAGTTTAGTTTGTTGTTTTAGGAGGTGACTTAATGACTTGAAAATGTTGAAATTTAGATACTTGAAACGTGAAATTTTTGTTTTGAATGTAGTTTAGTTTGGTAACTTGTGAGGTTACTTAGTCGCTTGAAATTGATTAAGTGTAGGTACTTGAATTTATTTTTGTTTTGAATGTGGGTTAGTTTGGTGACTTGGGTAGTGACTTAGTGAGTTGAAATTGATTAAGTGTAGGTACTTTAAATGTGAATTTATTATTTTGAAGGTAGTTTTGTTTGTTGTTTTAGGAGGTGACTTGTTCACTTGAAATTGATTAAGTGTAGGAACTTTTTCATTTTGAATTTAGGTACTTGAAATGTGAACTTTTTGTGACTTGAACTAATTAGTTGAATATGATTTATTGTGTAGATGAAACTTGATTATAGCTGGATATATCAACAAAATAATGATAATAGAATGGGTCTTAGGGTGGAATTTGTTGAAGGCGTCAGACGATTTGTTGAACTTGCTAAGACTCTTGATGTATGGTCATGTTTTCAGGCTATTCATTATCCTTGTGTTAGATGTGATGGTACAAATCTTTTAAAAGAAGAAGTTGTGAAGGAACATCGTTATAGAAGGGGTTTTCACGAGGACTTTTTAAGATTGCGTACTATTAATGGTGATGTTGAGCAAAATAACTTTGTTGTTGGTGAAAGTAGTAGGTCTATAAGGCATAATGAATATCAAGATACTAGGATGACAGAAATGGTGCACGATACTTTTGGGACGCAACACGGGCGCGACTTTAGGAAAAATGTCAAAGATGTTTCTAATAGAGAAGCGGGCCCTTTTTATGAACAGCTGCATACTGCTAGTTATCCTTTGTTTGACGGTTGTTCGCACTCTTATTTGTCTTTTGTTGTTAGATTATTAAGTATCAAATCTGACTGGAATATTGCTGAAGGAGGAATGGACTAAATGATAGACCTTATTAAAGACTTAGTTGACCCAGGCTTAGAGGTTCCTCATTCTTTCTATAAGGCAAAAAGATTGGTGTCAAAGTTGGGTCTCTCCTCGGTTAGAATTGATTATTGTGAAAATGGTTGCATGTTATACTCTAAGGGAGATGCTAACCTAGAGTCCTGTAAGTTTTGTCAGCACCCTCGATATAAGCGTGGTTGTAATGGAAATAAAATTGATATTTAGGTGATAGATTATTTACCTCTAATACCAAGGTTGAAGAGGTTGTATGCTTCAAACAGCTCAGCTCCTCATATGAGATGGCACAGTGAAAATAGAAGGCCCACTGGTGTTATATGTCATCCATCTGATGGAGAAGCTTGGAAGCATTTTGATTCAACTTATCTAGATTTTACAGCTGATCAACGAAACATTCATTTGGGATTATGTGCGGATGGCTTCTCTCCTTTTTCAGTTGATGCTGCGCCATATTCATGTTGGCCTATATTTATCACCCCATATAATCTTTCTCCTGAAATGTTTATGATTAGTCCTATATATTTTTAAATTGTGTTGTTCTTGGCCCGCATAATTCAAAAAGCGGAATAGATGTCTACTTGCAACCTTTGATTGATGAACTTCAAATTTTATGGCATGAGGAGGTTGAAACTTGGGACATCTCACTTAAATAGAATTTTAATCTGCATGCATATATAATGTGGACTGTTAATGATTTTCTTGCATGTGGTCGGTTTTTCTTGAAATTTTTTAAAAAACTGACCACTTGTGGTCGGTTTATTTTAAATTTTTTTATTTTTAAAATCATTTTTTCTATTTAAAAAAAATAATAATGAATTTTTAATATATATATATTTTTCAAAAAATCGACCACACGTGGTCGGTTTTTAAAAAGCTATCACGCTTTTATTGACCACACATTTTGGATGGTTTTGGTGGTCATTTTTCCTATTTTTTTAGTAGTGTTCATCTCAAAGATAACTTTTGGAAACTTATTGGTTATCTTCTTAATTTTAAGAAGAAGAAGCCTAAAAACGTGACTTCTATGTGTCATGCTAAGTGGGTTTGGTCAACATCCAATTGTCATGATTCAACTTCTAATACACAGGGTAAAAACACTCATTGCTATCCTATAATAATGACTCAAAATAATATATCTTCTCATTTGACTGGAGTATATCAAGTATTTGAGCAATGGAAGTTGCCTTAAGGGACAAATATGACTCAGCCACCAAGAATTATATGTCTACTCAAGAGTAGTATAATCAAATCCTCTAGATGCTTAATAAGAATATATGCCCCTCAGCTGGCACTCAAGCTGTTATGGAATCATCTATGGTAACCTTTATGATTCAGAGACATTAAAGGCTCTGATTGCATCTCAAAATCTAACTAATTGAATAATTGATATAGGTTTAACAAACCGTATAATGTTTAATTCTAATATGCTTGATAAAGGCACTATTACTAAAAATCAGGTTTGACGTAAGGTTTATTTACATAATGGATACATCTCACTAGTAACACATACTGGTACTATCACTATATAACCTAGAAGTACTTTAGAACATGTGTTTTTTCTTCCTCAATGATAGTATAATTTGTTATCAGTTTTCAAAGCTACTAAAGAACTACATTGTGCAACTTTGTTCTATCTTGATTTTTTTATATTTTAGGACCTCTCAAGTGGAATGGTGAAAGAGATTGGTAGATTACAGAAAGGAATTTATATTATTAATCTACACACAACTGAAAAACCTATTCATCTTTTTAATAAATCTGCTCAAGCATGCACATGTACTTCTATGGACAATTCTCTTTGGCATAAATGATTTGGCCCTATTTCTCCTCACGAGTTACAAAAACTAATACCTTGTAAAGTTGACAAAATTGCTAAAATTGTTAATAAGTGTGTAATTTGTTTATGTGCCAAGAAATCTAGGAATCCTTTTTCTTCTAGTAGCATAAAGAGTGATGACAGTTTTGATTTGATTCATATGGATATACGAGGGCCTTATAAAACTTCCACTACTAATGACTCAAAGTACTTCTCAACAATAGCAGAAAACTTTTCATGAATTACTTTGGTGTATTTACTTAAATTGAAGTCTGGTGTATGTGTTATTATTCAATAGTTTCTAAAGTATGTTCAGATTCAGTTTAACAAAATAGTTAATGCTTGTAGGATTGATAATGAGATAGAGTTTGTGAATGAGATTTGTATCAAGTTGTTTAAAGAATTAGGGATAATTCATCAATGGTCTTGTGCCTTCTCACCTCATCAAATGGGGTTGATAATGGAAACACATGAACATATTAGAAGTGACAAGATCCTTAAAAATTCAAGCTCACATTCTTATCAAATTTTAGGGTATGTATGTCCAAACTATTGTATACATCATAAGTAGACATCCTTCTTCTGTGATCAATATGTCCCCTTATGAGAAACTTTACAATAGACAACCTTCTCTTGCTAAAAGTTCTAAGATTTTATGCTATGCTAACATCATGAATCAAATAAATAAATTTTTATTAAAGAGTAAACCTATTATGTTATGGGGTGCTTACAAGTTCAAAAGGGATACAATTTTTATGATCCTCAAAATGGATCATTCTTTATGAACAGAGATGTTTATTCCATAATGTATTTGAGAAGTATTAAACAGGATACTTTATACCCCATCTCCAATTATATTTCTTATGATCCGCTCTCTAACAAAACACCAAACTTATCAGACTAACTTCTATTCTGAAATACAACCCAGTTGTTACTCAGAAGCTATTAAGGATCCTACATGGATCAAGGCCATGCAAGTAGAGATTAATGATCTTTAAGGAAACAAAACTTGAGAGCTAGTAACACTACATGAAGGAATGAAATCTGTAGGGTGTAAGCAGATTTACAAGATCAAGTATAAGGATAATGTGGAAGTCAAACGGTTCAACTCTAGGCTTATGGCCAAACGTTATAACTAGCAGAAGGGAATTGACTATTAGGATAACTTTTCTCCTATAGTCGAAATGATTTCAGTTGGGACTATATTATCCATTGCAGTATCTAGACATTAGAACATCCATCAAATAGATGTGTATAATGCTTTTCTCTAAGGAGATCATACAGATGAGATATACATGGAGGTTCATCGGGGCTTTACCACTCAAGGATAAAACCACAAGTCTACAGATGGGTTAATTCCTTGTATGGTTTAAAACATGCTCCAAGGATCCAAGGCAGTGGAATCCCAAACTAACAGAAGCTATACTACAACTCAAATATGTTCAAAGTTAGTATGATCACTCTTTCTTTATCAAAAAAACTAAAAATGGGTAGTAATCGTCCCGTTATATATGGATGATATATTAGTCATAGGAGATAGCTTGAGTCTAACTGAGGACATAAAGAGATCATTATAGAATATATTTAAGATGAAAGATCTTAGAGATCGAAATTATTTCTTTCAGAATAGAATTTGCAAGATCCAAAAAGGGTATCATTATACACCAAAGGAAGTGTTCTCTAGAAGTTATATAAAAACTAGGATTAGTAGCTTCTAAGCCTACTTATACTCCTATCGACAGAAGTGTCAAGTTAACTACTAAAGAATATGATGAGCACACCAACAAAAGAACTAAAGAAGATCACTTGTTAGCAAATAGGACTACTTAAAGAATTTAATCGGTAAACTTCTATACCTAACAATTACAAGACCGCACATCTTATTTAGTGTACAAACACTAAGTCAATACGTTAAACAACCCTAGAATTTACCTATGAATGCTGCACTATGAATTGTAAGATACATCAGTCATAACCTGGACAAGGGATACAGATTTCAAGCAACAACATTGACAAAGTAATAATATTTTGTGATGCTAACGGAACTTCATGTTATTATTCTAGAAATTTAGTGCCAGGGTTCCTAATTAAACTAGAAGATTCTATTGTCTCTTGAAAATCAAAGAAGCAAACTTCTATATCAAGGAACTCTGCAGAAGAATAATATAAAAGTATGGCATTAGCTATTTCTAAACTAAGTTGGTTTACTAAAGGAGCTTCCTATTCATATATACACTGATAGCTACAGTTAATCCATTGTTTCATGGAAAGAAAAAACACATTGCTATTGACTTCCACTTCATTAGAGAAAAATTCAATAGGGAATAGTTCAGCCCACTAAATATCCACAACTAATCAGCCATGCAAATTTCCTTACAAAGAGACTAAAACGAGTTTAACATCAATATCCTTGCTCCAAGTTAGGTATTCTTAACATCATTCATAGAACCTAACATGAGGGGGAATGTAGAAATGAGCTAGCTAGATGCTAAGTCAGTATGTTAGTTACATAATTTTGAAAAGTTAGTTAATATTGTTAAATAACTAACTTTTTGAAATTGCTAGTTAGTCAGGCTGCTTAGTTAGCTTTTAAGGCTTGATCAAACGACTTCAGCTCACCATTCAAAACCTACCCATGGAGGAGGAAAAGTCTCTTATCCTCGAACTGGTGATCCAGAATCTTCTCTAATAGCGGTACCTCGCCTCAACACTAGCAAAAATCTTCCTAGTGTCCGAAATAGCAAGTCGCACCAAGAAGTTGGCCAAGGAATGAATGTCCCGTGTCAACGGACTTTGAGCAACAGAAATATAAGGCAAGCTACCCATACTTACTACCTTCTGGCTCAAGGCATCTGCTACCATATTTTTCTTTCCTAGATGATACAAGATAGAGATATCATAATCCTTAAGCAACTCCATCCATCGATGCTGCTTAGCATTTAGATCTCTCTGGGTTAAGATGCTGAATACTATGATGATCTATGAAAATCTCCCATGCACACTCTAAAATATCGTCGCTAACTCCAGATAGTGAGTGGGGTAGCTGAGCTCATGCACCTTAAGCTATCTTGAAGCATAAGCAGTAACATGACCCTGCTGCATCAATACACAACCCAAACCAACACCAGAAGCATCACAATACACGGTGAATCCCTCATCCTCAAAAAGAAGATGTAAAATAGGAGCCAAAGTAACGAACTTCTTGAGCTTCCCAAAGCTTGACTCACACTCCTCGGAAAATTAAAAAAAACCTCCTTCCAAGTCAATCTGGTTATAGGTGCTGAAATAGTAGCAAAACCCTCAATGAATCTCGATAAATAATTAACTAAGCCAATAAAGTTGCGAACCTCAATAGGAGATGTAGGCCTAGACAAATCACGAATAGCCTCAATCTTCATCAGATCTACCATAATACCATCCTTAGACACTATATGCCCAAGGAATGTAACTGACACAAGCCAAAACTCACACTTAGAGAATTTGGAAAAAAGTATATGGTCTCTCAAAGTCTGGAGTACTATCCTTAAATATTGTGAATGCTCTTCTGTACTCATCGAATACACAAGGATATTGTCAATAAACACAATCATGAAGGATTCCAAATAGGGTCTGGACACTCGGTTCATATAGTCTATGAATGCGGCTGGGTCATTAGTCAAGCCAAGGATATTACCAAGAACTCATAATGACCATAACGGATCCTAAAGGCTATCTTTGGGATATCCTCAGCCTGAATCCTCAACTGATAGTACCTGAACCTCAAATCAATATTAGAAAACACCGTTGCACCCTGAAGCTAGTCAAACTAAGAAGCAATGTGAGGTATAGGATAACAGGTTCTTCACTGTTACCTTATTAAGATGCCTATAATCAATACACATACACATGGATCCATCTTTCTTCTTTAAAAACAACATAGAAGCTCCCTAAGGGGACACACTCAGTCTAATGAAACCCTTACCAAGAAGATCCTAAATTTGAGAATTCAAATCCTTATACTTGGCAGGAGCCATACGGTAAGGAGCCATAAGAATAGGTTGGGTGCCCGTATCAAGATTAATAACAAACTCAATCTCATGGGCAGGAGAAACATTAGGCATATTGGTAGGGAATACATCAAGAAACTCAGAAACTATAGGGACAGTATCAAGTGACGGTCTCTTCATACTAAAATCATGAATATAAGCGAGATAAGACTCCAAACCCCTCGATATAGGTCTCCTAGTACGAACATAAGAAATAATTCCCGTCGACTCACGTCTAAGGCAATGGTCTTAGCTAAACAAATAATGACTGCATAATATTGGGATAACAAGTCCATGACCAGAATCACATCAAAATCCACCATGTCTAATATAATGAGATTAATATGAGTATCAATATCTCTAACAATCATAACATATGATCTGAAAACACGATCCACTACTAAAGAATCGCCTATGGGAGTAGATACACATAAAGACACAGAGAGAGTCCCAAGATAACTCTAATTGTGGGTTATAATAAGCAGACACATAATAGTAAGTGAATCCTAGATCAAATAAAGCAAAGTCCGACTAGGGCACTCTCACGAGTAATGACCAAAACTTCGCAACTATAACATGTCCCATGAGTAGTACCAGAACCAAATAATCTAATTGACCCAGAATAACCAAAAGATAAGCCTCTTAAAGATAGAGCCCTACCTTGAAGCGGGTGGCCACTAACCCAAGACTGAACTCCATCAGTAATCTGGAGCATTGCCTAAATGGGTCTACGATATTGACTTTGAGGCTAATACGACAGCCGTAAAATTGGGTCTTGTGAAGGCCCCTTATCCTGGCCCTTAATTGGGGACATATCTTGAGGTTGTCCACAATCTTTGGGCCATCCACGAATAGTGATAAGATCTCTAGGCTCAGTCTTGGGACCCTCATCTTGTGTAGTGATAGCACGTGTCCTAGCCATCTATAAAAGAGTGAAACCAAAAGAATGCTTTAGAAATCAACTCGGACCCTTAACACTACATAAGTGAAGGACGTGAAGAACTCCTAAGGATATCCTATAGCCTTTCAAAGATAAAAAAACAAACGTCATCATTTTGATGTGCGAGACTTTGCTAGACATTTGTTGTTGTACCAATAATATCAGTGAAACCTAGGATTTGATACGAATATGTCACGACCCAATTTACGAGTCATGATGACACCTACTCTAACTTAATAGTTAGTAAGCCGAACCATATCTCAGAGCTATTCACAATGGTCTAACTTGGTGGAAAATTCCCTAACAAGGGCTAAATGAACAATGTAACTCATAAATAAGCAAAGCAATAGATATAGACTAAAAGGTAGCCATAACCTAGAAAACTATCCCACGACCTGGTAGATTCATAACAAGAGCTACTGTAACATACCATAAGTTCAAGAATAGTCAATATAATCTATCTCAAAATATAAGACTAGACATAGATGGATAGAAGGAAAAGGGCAACTTTGACTCCAAGAGCTCACCCTATCTCGAAAATCCAATGCAACGCGATCATAGAATCAGCGGTGGAAACTAGTACTAGGATCAGCATGAAAAAGGTATAGAAGTATAGTATGACTACTAAAACCACGGTTACTCAGTAGGCATCTGTCCTGATGCAAAAACTAGGGTCGTGATGGCACTTGTCGCGGCATACCTTGACAAGTAAGCCTATCACCTAAATTGATATGAAAAGAGAAAAAGATAGAAATATCCGAAGGTAAGGCTTCTAGAATGAAGCCGAACCATATAAATAATCATACAATATAGAAAGAACTTATCCAAAATACCAATCATACCCAAAACCAGCTGTCAATAGTGTAATAACTACTAATATAATTCAAGAGTCAAATGCATCAGAAAAATAACCACAAATGAATAATATTTGTCTCCGAATACTAATAAAGACATAAATACTATAGAAAGATAGAGGTAAACTTTGGATGCATGAATGTCCAACCGCTAAAGTAGAAGAAGACACGCTAAAATACATAGATGACAAGTCATTATGCCAATACAACACATCGTAACACAATAAAGTAAGTGCACTATATATGATGATAATGATGATGCACGAAGTTGTCGCACAACCTCCGGGATCATTGTACAATCCTCGTATACACCTACGGAGGCAAGCCTCCCAACTTAGGACCTATGAGGGGTTCGTTAAACCGTATACAATCCATATATCTCATATCTCCTTTCTAGCACGTTCCTTGGAAAGGGTTTTATAAGGTGTTACAATATCTTTTAAAAAGGTATTGCCAGTGTTTCTCAGATTTTACCACGGTGGTTCCATTGTTTCATGAATGAGTATGATATGAAGATGTAATGCACGCAACCAATCACAATAAGTATTTCAACAAATAATCACATGGTATATTTATACAACCAACCACAATGATATATTTCCACAACCACATGCGTTAATATCCGCTTATTATTTTTGTATCATCCATAAATTTTCACATGTCTCATTTGCCAATAAAGTATGAATATAATCACAATACACCAATGGTACCACATTAGCATTTTAACATAACAATACAATTATTCATATGTATTCAAGGCTATCAATATCACATAGGACCCCATACGATCACACATATCACATAATATCTCAATTTCGACAATTACATCTCATATAAGCTCCCACATGAGCACAACACATAGATAGCCAATTTTTATGATTAGATCCCACCCTTAACATGCATTTTGTATCATCATTTACTACCCAGCCCAGTCTGAAAGAGTTAAGTCATAACTTACCTCGAAAGCCGAAATCGGTCCGCTACATTTGAAGCTGTGACCTTATTTTTCATGAATAATCTCGAACTCTACTAAAAATATTAAATATGAAATCTACACGTCAAGACAAAACCAATGACACCCAGATTGACTACTTTTGGTTCGAGGTCAAAACAGACCCCCAAAATGGGTTTTTGATAAAGAAGAGCACAATCGTAACTTTCCTTCAAAAACACGTTCCCCATATTTTTAGAAACCTAAATTTGAAAACTCAAGTTAAATTGAGTTAAAAATGGGGTTCAAATCGAAGAAAAATCATTTTTGAGCTTTACCGGGTAAAATCTGGAAAATTCAGGTTAAAATCAAGAATCGGAGTTGTTTTGAAGGTTAAATTGATGAAAAAAAATAGTAATTATAAGATAAAAATATTATTGAAGTGAAAGGAGTGAAATTTGAGTTTAAAATCATGCCCTAATATTTTTGGGGTTTTGACAAATTAATCAAGAAATACTAATAAATGGGTGAATTCTTACCTTTAATCCGTAATAAAACCAAGAAAAATGTGTTAATCTAGCTTTCCAAGCTCTCACAAACTTTGATTTTAAGCTCCCACAATATTTTAGAGTTTAGCTCCCAAGAGCCAAGATGAAAATGTGGAAAATGGGCCAAAAAATAGGTGGAAAAAGCTATTTAAATTGTAGTTTTTCTCCAATAACTGCTAGTTTTTTTTCCTAAGTCGAAATGAATTTCGATGGGGCGTCCGAGATTCATTTGGAGTCCGATATACATAAACAAACTATGCAACCACACTAAATTCGATGTTCCGGATGTGATAGAGATATCAAATTATTTAAAAAATATCATTTTCACAAAGTTGACCCACGAAACCCGAAATTATAATTTTTTAAATCGAGAGTTGAAATGAGATTTTAAAGCCGTAAAATCATACCAAACATGCTAACACCCTAAAATTGACATTTCGGATCTGCTAGAGAAGTCGGATTCTCCATTTGAGGTTGTTTCGATCGAATGTGGGCCCCACAATCATATTTCCAATTTTCCAATTTTCTGACCAATAGGTTGAAATGAGCTCGGGTGCACCAGGGCCCAAACCAAATGTCTACCAAGCCTAAAATCAATATTCTGAAACTTCTTGCGGAGTCCGTTCGGTCATCCATCGCATGAATTAAAAGATATCCATGTAAGTTCAAAATACGGCTCTCGAAGCCATCAAAAACCACAATATTGCATAAATGCTACCAAAATGCATCAAAAATCATGTCAATCATTCCCACACCCCAGAAATATCATAATGCAACTACTAGGAGGGGTAAAATATTAAAATCATGAAAAATCACAAATTTCACATATTTCATCAAATTTTTAGCTCGTTACATCATCCAGCACTAAAAATCTAGTTCGTCCTCAAACTAAGGCAAAGAAACAACTGAATCAATGAAAAGCTATAGATAGGAACTACACATATCAAACTCAACCATCCAAGTAGCTTCATCTACAGGCCGATGTCCCCACTGGACTTTAACCACAGGGATCACTCAAGAGTGCAACCCCCTAAGATCCCTAGCCAAAATGGAAACCGGTTCCTCAAAAAGGACAATCGCTCATCTAACTGAATCGACTCCCAATGAATGACATGAGACTCATCAGGAATATAGCGACAAAGCATAGAAACATGAAAAACTAGATGAACAACTGATAGATCAGGGGGCAAAGCCAACTCATAAGCCACATCAATAACAGTCTGAAGAATCTCAAATAGACAAATATACCTGGGGCTAAGCTTTCCCCTCTTCCCAAACCTCATCACACCCTTTATAGGTGAAACTCGGAGGAAAACATGATCACCAACACAAAATCTCAAGGTACAAAGTCTACGATCAGCGTAACACTTCTGTCTACTCTTAGCCACTCTAAGTCTATCCTGAATGATCCTGACCCAATCCAAAAACTCACCAAGCAAGTCCGTACCTCGAGGTCTAACCTCTGAAACATCAAACCAACCTACTGGAGAGCGACAACGCCTCAAAAGGAGCCATATCAATACTAAAATAGTAGCTATTATTATTTTCAAACTCTGCTAAAGCTAAATGCTACTCCCACTGTCCACCAAAATCTATCACACATACACGAAGCATATCCTCCAAAACTTGTATAATCCGCTCTGATTGGCCATCAGTCTAGGGTGAAATATTGTACAAAGATCCACTCGAGTACCCAACTTATCCTGAAAAGTCTTCCAAAACTGAGATGTGAACACGGGACCTCGATTTGAAATAATGGACACCGACACACCATGCAGTCATATAATCTCACGAATATAGATAAAGGCCAACCTCTCAGCAATGAATGAGACCTTAACCAGAATAAAATGAGCTGACTTGGTCAATCGATACACGATGACCCAAACACTATCAGAACCATGAGATGTACGAGGCAAACCAGTCACAAAGTCCATGGTGATGCGTTCCTACTTCCAAGACTAGGTGACCTCTGTAGAAAACCACCAGGTCTTTTATTCTCGGCCTTCACCTGTTGACAACGTAGGCAACGAGCCACAAAATATGCTATACCTCACCTTATACCACCCTACCAGTAGTGCTATCTCAAATCATGATACATCTTAGTCACACCTGGATGGATGGAATATCTAGAACAATGGGCCTCCTCCAAGATCAACCTAATCCAGTCACCCACTTTTGGCACACAAACTCGGCCTCTAATCCACAAAACTCCATCTGAATCAAGTAAGGCTTTCTTAGTCTCTCCACTTAATACCTTGTCTCGAATTGACCTCAAACCAACATCATCAAACTGAGGAGCTCAGATATACTCCATTAAAGAAGATCTAGCATCCACAAATGCCAAAACACACCTCGGTGTTGAAATATCAAGTCTAACTATCTGGTTAGCTAAAGACTTAACCTCTAAGGCTAAACGCCTCTCCTGGTCAAAAGATACGCCAGGCTACCCATGCTTATCGACTTTCAGCTTAAGGCATGTACAACTACATTATCCTTGCCCAGATGGTAGAGAATAGTTAAGTCATAATCCTTTAGCAACTCAAGCCAACGGCGCTGCCTCATATGAAAATCTCACTGGTAAAGAAGTACTAAAGGCTACGATGATCTGAGAAGATCTCACAATGAACTCCATACAAGTAGTGCCTCTATAACTTCAAGGCAAACACAACTGCGCACCGCTCTAAATCATGGGTAGGATAATTCTTCTCATGAGGCTTTAACTGATGAGATGCATAAGAAATTACCTTACCCTTCCGTATTAATACAACACCTAACCCAATATCTGAAGCATCCCAAAAGACGGTAAAACCCACGCCGTCCTTGGGAAAAGTCAAGATAGGAGCTGAAGTCAACAAATCCTTAAACTTTTGAAAACTCACTTCACAAGCATCAGACTACTAGATGGAAATCTTTTTCTAAGTCAACTTAGTCAAATGAGCTACAATGGAAGAGGAACCCTAAAAAAATACTGATAATACCTTGCAAGCCAACAAAACTCCGAATCTCAGTGGGCGAAGTAGGTCTATCCCAATCATGAGCCACTACAACCTTAGCTGGATCAACCATAATACCTTTCTTAGTCACCATATGACCCAAGAAAGAAATAGACTCCAACCAAAACTGGCACTTAGAGAACATAGCATACAAATTCTTATCCCTCAATCTCTAAAGCACAATCCACAAATGCTCCTCATGCTCAACCTCACTCTTGGAATAAACCAAGATATCATCTATAAATACCATAACAAAGGAGTCAAGATATAGTCGAAACACTCAGTTCATTACTTCATGAACACAGCAGGGGCATTGGTCAACCCAGAGAACATTACCAAGAACTCATAATGACCATATCTAGTCAGAAAAGTTATCTTCAGAATATCCAAAGCTCTAATCCTCAACTGGTGATAACCGAACCTTAAATCAATCTTTAAAAACACCGCAACACCCCTGAAACTGATCAAACAAATCATCGATGCGAGAAATAGGATACCTATCCTTAATTGTCACCTTATTCAACTGTCGATAATCAATTTACATCTATATAGACCCATCCTTTCTCTTTAAAAACAAGATAGGCACACGCCAAGGTGAAATACTAGGTCGAATAAATCCCTTATCCAAAAACTCCTGTAACTGATCCTTCAGTTCCTTTAACTCTGCTAGAGCCATCCTATAAGGAGAAATAAAAATGGGCTTGGTGCTCGACTCAACATTAATAATAAAATCAATATCTTAATCCGAAGGCATACTACGGAAGTTCGTAGAGATCACCTCCATAAACTCACGGACAACACAGACAAAATCCAAGAAAGGAAGAGAAACAACACTTGTGTCACGAATATGGGCCAAGTAAGATAAATATCCCCTCTCAACCAATTTACAACCCTGGACATAAGATATGACCCTTTTAGGACCCGAATAAAGTGTACCCTTCTAAGCTATCCTACTCACACCCGACGAAGCTAAAGTCACGATCTTAGCCAAACAATTTAAGACAGTATGATAAGGAGCCAACTAATCCATACCCAAAATAACATCAAAATCGATCATATCTAACACAAGCAAGTCTACCAAAGGCTCAAACCCAACAAAAGTCACAACACAAGATTGATGTACCCAATCCACCACTAAAGAATCACCTACTGGGGTGGATACACGGATATGCATGGCAAGAGGCTCACTAACAGAATCAAAACCCAAAGCAAAATATACAGACACATAGGAAAAAGTCAATTCGGGATCAAAGAATAAAGATACAGGTCTGAAACTAACGGGGACAATACCTGTAATCATAGTATCAGAAGCCTCTACCTCAGGTCAGGCTGGTATAGCATAAAACTAACCACGACCACCAGCTGCCTGGGTAGCCCCACGACCACCAACTGCTTGAGTGTCCTCACGACTACTCCCACGATCTCTACTAAGACTACCTCTCGCAGATGAAATAAGAGTAGCTCAAATCACCGGGCGAGAACAGTCCCTGGCCACATGGCCAATCTCATAATCTACATAGCAACCTCTACGACCAATCTCAATAGGAGAAAGTACAACTAGGCCCGAACGACCACCCTGAACTGCTAGACTAGAAGGTCCACCACCTGAACTTTGTAATGTCGCCTGCACTAACCTACCATGGTATCCATGAGAACCTATAAAATCTTTAACTTAAGAGGTCTGACTCTTGAACTCACTAAAACATCGTGCCTTTTTGGCACCTATCTGAGATGCACTAAGAATACCCTCTGTCATCTTAGCATGATCCACAATACCCTGAAAACAAAGCCCCAAACACAACCATCTGAGGTGTAGCCAACAGAAGGGAGACAACCAAACCTTTCACAAAATTTTGAATCTTCTCAAACTCAGTGGAAATGCTATTATAAAAATATCTGGATAGGGCATGGAAGTATGCCTTATACTCAAAAACTGTCATGGAGCCCTGCTCCAAATGATCAAACTCATCCTACATACGATCTATCAAACTGAAAGGCAAAAACCTCTCCAGAAAGGTATCAACAAATCGATCCCATTACAACCTAGGAGCATCAACAAGCCTACAACCAACAAATGATATCCACTAATTTCTCACAGTATCTCTCAACTGATATATAGTATAAGCCACACCAACTACGTAGAAAGAGTGAAACACAACTCAGAACACAAGATATGAAAGAATTCGCATGATAAGGAATAAAATAAGGAAGATTACCTAAAAACATCTTATAGCCTCTCAAAGATAGATACGGACGTCTACGTACCGATCTGCAAGACTCTATTAGACATCTCGCTCTTACACCATTGAGACCAATGAAACCTGGCTGCTCTAATACCAATTTGTCATGAAGCCAAAACTAGGGTCATGATGGCACTTATCGCGACATGCCTTGACAAGTAAGCCTATCACCCAAACTGATACGAAAAGAGAAAAAGATAGCAATATCCCAAGGTAAGGCTTCTAGAATGAAGATGAATGATATAAATAATCATACAATGCAGAAAGAACTTATCCAAAATACCAATCATGCCCATAACTAGGTGTCTATAGTATAAGAACTACTAATACAATCCAAGAGTCAAATGTATTAGAAAATTAACCACAAATGAATAATATCTGTCTTCAAATACTAATAAAGACATAACTACTGTAGAAAGATAAAGGTGAACTTCTGACGCATGAATGTCCAACCACTACCTTAGAAGCTCCAACAATCGCCCGAGTAAAGCAAGCTGAGGCGCACTCAAGCTAACACCTGCCCCAAAAGGGCGCAATAGGCATGATTACAGTCCATTTGTACTTAGTAGGTATCATAGGCCGATCAAGCAAAGTAGTAAATAAAGCATAAAAAATATACACTAAGAGCACATCACCTGTAATCAGAAAATATCCCACAACGGTATCCCACACCTCTTGCACTAATTGTTCTAATATATCTGACATATATTGTAAGATCACACCAAGATAGAACAGAAGTACGTATTATATCACATATAAAAAAATAAGGGGAACATGTATATACAAGATCATCAAATATAAGTAAAAGAAGATACGATAAATACATAGATGACAAGTCAATATGCCAATACAATACAACATAACACAATAAAGTAAATGCAATGTATATGATGATGATAATGATGATGATGATGATGATGCACGAGGTTGTTTTACAACCTTCGGGATCATCGCACAATCCCTGCATACACCTACGAAGGCAAGCCTCCCAACGCAGGACCCATGGAGGGTTCATCAACCCATATAAAATCCACATATTTCATATCTCCTTCCCGACACATCCCTTGGAAAGGGTTTTATAAGGTGTTACAATATCTTTTAAAAAGGTGTTGCCAATGTTTCTCAGATGTTGCCATGGTGGTACCAATGTTTCATGAATAAGTATAATATGAAGATGTAATGCTCACAACCAATCACAATGAGTATTTCAACAAATAACCACATGAAATATTTCTACAACCAACCACAATAATACATTTCCACAACCATATGCATCAATATCCGCTCATTATTTTTGTATCATCCATAAATTTTCATATGTCTCATTTGCCAATATAGTATCAATATAATCAAAATATACTAATGGTACCACATTAGCTTTTTACAAACACAATATAATTATTCATATGTATTTAAGGCTACCAATATCACATAGGATCCCACACGGTCACAGATATCACATAATATCTCAATTTTGACAATTATATCACATATAAGCCCCCACACGGGTACAACACATAGATAACCATTTTTCATGATTAGTTTCCACCCTAAACATACATTTTGTATCATCATTTACTACCCAACCCAGTTTGAAATAGTTAAGCCATAACTTACCTCGAAAACCTAAACCGATCCGCTACACTTGAATCTGCGATCTTACTTTACACAAAAAATCCCAAACTCTACTAAAAACATCAAATATGAAATCTACGAGTCAAAAAAGACCAACGACACCCATATTGACTACTTTTGGTTTGGGGTAAAAATGAACCCTCAAAATGAATTTTCAAAAAAGAAGGGCAAAATCGGACCTTTACTTCAAAAAGATGTTCTCCATATTTTTTGGAACCCACATCTGAAAATCCAAGTTATATCGAGTCAAAAATGGGGTTCAAATTAAAGAAAAACCATTTTTGAGCTTTACCGGCTAAAATCTTAGAAATCCAGGTTAAAATCAAGAATCAGAGTTTTTTTTAAGGTTAAATTGATGAAAAACTAGTAATTATAAGATAAAAATATTATTAAAGTGAAAGGAGTGAAATTTGAGTTTAAAATCACGCCCTAAGATTTTTGAAGTTTTGACAAATTAATCAAGAAATTACCAATAAAAGGGTGGATTCTTACCTTTAATCCGTAATAAAACCAAGAAAAATGTGCTAATCTAGCTTTTCAAGCTCTCACAAACTTTTCTTTTAAGCTCCCATAATATTTTAGGGTTTATCTCCCAAGAGGCAAGACGAAAATGTGCAAAATGGGCCAAAATAGGTTGGAAAAGCTATTTATATTGCAGGTTTTCTGCAATAACTGCTGGTTTTTTTTCTTAAGTAGAAATGGATTTCGATGGGGTGTTCGGGATTCGTTTGGAGTCCGATATATACTAACGAACTATGTAACCCAACTAAATTCGATGTTTCGGATGCGATGGAGATATCATATTTTCAAGAAAAAATTATTTTCACAAAGTTGACCTCCGAAACCTGAAATTATAATTTTCTAAACCGATGGTCAAAATGAGATTTAAAAGTCGTAAAATCATACCAAACATGCTAAGACCCTAAAATTGATATTCTGGTTATGCTGCCGAAGTCAAATTTTCCATTCGAGGTCATTTCAATCAAATGTGGGTCCCACACCCATATTTCCAATTTTCTAACTTTCTAACCAATAGGTCGAAATAAGCTCAGATGCATCAAGACCCAAACCAAAGGTCTATCGAGCCTAAAATTGATATTTCAAAGCTGCTGTCGCAGACCGTTCAGCCATCCGTCGCACGGATCAAAAGATATCAACATAAGTCCAAAATAAGGCTCTTGGAGCCATAAAAAACCACAATATTGCATAAATGATACCAAAATGCATCGAAAATCATGCCAATCACTCCCACACCCAAGAAATATCGTAATGCAGCTACTGGGAGGGGTAAAATAGTCAAATCACACAAAATCACCAATTTCACATATTTCATCAAATTTTTAGGTCGTTACAGCATCATCAGCCTATTGAGTTAAACCATGATATAAGTACGATAATAAAACTAAGTCAAGTAAAGGGCAAACCTGGAAGTAACTCCAACTTCGTTGTACAAAATTAAATAGTTAAAGAGGAACAATAATATAACGAACATGTAATTATAACTACCAAATTGTCTCCCATAAGCCAATAAATACAAAAAAAAGTAAATAACACAATATAGGCCCCAATAAGCCTGGAGGGTACAATCAAGGAAAATATATAATCGAGCAAATATAACCTACATACCATCATGGTATTACTGGGAACCCATTCGTATCATGTCACACTAAGAAAAACTCCCTCTACCGGACTCGAACAACTGTTCATATCCTTAATACCATGATCAGTTGTCGGACTTGAACGGGTACATACATTATTAATATTCGAATAAATAGCAGGACTCAAATCGGTACACATATCATCAATATCAAAATCAATAGCCAGACTCAAACCGGTACATATATCACAATATCATACTCAATAGCCAAACTCAAATTGGAACATATATCATCAATATTAATAACTATCAGGTTCTACCGTAATTAGCCTCGACTTACAAAACCAAACCATTATGACTATAAAGTATCTAGTATCATCAAGCCTTATAATAAGCATTTCTAGCATATATAATAAGTGTATAAAGGTCTACAAAAACTAGTTCAAGTCTTGGCCTAAGGCGAGCCGAAAGGGGCCCACTTCCAATCTCCAAAATCCATTATAAGGCAAACTCTACCCCAGACTAGGCTAAGGTATATAGATCCAATTTTAGGAGCTAAGAAAGCCTTAACTAGACCAAAGACAAAAATTCTACAAAGGACCTAAGCATCTAAGCCAACTACAACTAAATTACAATTTTTGGATACCTTAAATGATCCAACTAACCAAAGAATTATCAATCGTATTACCAGTATCTAAAATCCATCCCAAATCTAACATATTATCATAAATATACCATGACATAGCTAAATTTATGAAGAGGGAAAAACCTCGCCTACCTGGACACCGAAGAAAGTTCAAAGAATCCGCTAAATCACCGATTTTCCCTTCCAAAAAGCTTCAACAAGGTGCCACGCTATCATGGTCACAATCTACTAATTAAAATGAGAGCACTATTCAGCAAGGTGCCACACTATCAAGCCAACTACATATTGCAATATTTTGCTTCGGGTCCCGAATTATGAAAAAATCTCATGTGGGGCCTGTTTACAAAAATTACATTTTCGAAACCCACCCAACGCTCTCCTATACTCATGGAGTATTTACCCTCAAAGATGAGTGAAATCCGAGCTATATTGGTGGTAGAATAAACTCACTAAGATCCTAGGGATTTTAAATGAGAATGTGAAAATCAACCATGAAAATAAAGGAATTCTACCATAATTTTGAAGGAAAATTGCGTAATTAATCTTTATCCAAGCTCTCAAAATCAACCACAAATATTATTCCTAAGCTTTCCCAATTATTAGGGTTCAAGTATCTTAGGGATGGATGATAAATGGGCTAAAGGGTCTATTTATACCCTTCCCAGGTACACGGGTATCACATACACAATCTTCCATTTGCATACGCGATACTGGCCAAATATGCAAAAGTCACTTACTTGGACATTATTATTGCAAACACAATACCTGAACTTCTGTTGGGGATGTCGCTTACGAGAAAAAAAATGTTTCTTACGCAACACTTACCGATGTCTGCCAGATCGTGTACATGATCAATGGATTGTGATCTCGGGTGCATAAACACCAGCTGAAACTTGGAAATTCCCATGTCTCCGCTAGCCCATCAGGATTCTTCCAAAATCCCATATACGCAAACGAACTATGCTACCCTATCAAATTTGATATTCTGGACTCAATGGTGCAGTCAAAATTTCCATACAAGGTCATTTCGATTAAAAGTGCATCCCACACCCAACTTACCATTTTTGAAACTTTTGGCCAATAGCTCGAAATGAGCCCAGGTCCCTCGGGACCAAAACCAAAGGTTCATCCAACCTAAAATCAACATTTTGAAGCTACTGGAATGGTCAGATTTAGTATATGAGATTGTTAGACTGAAGTTTTTTCTCGGTTGCTATTTTGAACTAGCAAAGACTTCAAAATAGGAAATTGCCTCTAAAAAATAAATGAACTGTTCGATAACCGAACTGTCAGTCCTAGCAAGTCATAAATGACTTGGGGCTGCTATAGGTAATCTCTAACAGTGAAAATAATAAAAAAATACAGAAAATAACTTGAAGGGACATTAGAATATCCACTACTAAAAGAAATTTTGTCCGCAAAGTAAAGGATTAGGATATACCTGATGTCTTAACAGGTAAGGATACTGCATCTGCATTGCACTCTCGATCTCCTAAGTAGCCTCCTCTACTGGGCGGTGCCTCCACAGAACCTTAACTACAAGAATCTCTTTAGTTCACAACCGTCTGGAATCACTAACCAAAATGAGCACATGCTTATCCACGAAAGTCAACTGCTCATCCAACTAGATTAATCCCATATAAGCATATTATATGGATCAGGAATATATCACCGCAACATGAAAATATGAAAAATTGGATGGACAATAGCAAAATCTAGGGGTAAAGGTAATTCATAAGCCACCTCACCCATGGTGTGAAGAATCTCAAAGGGTCCAATATATCTAGGCTTGAGCATGCCCTTCCTCCCAAACCTTAGCACACCCTTTATGGCTAATACATGGAGAAATGCCCCATCACCAACTCCAAATATTACGGCCCAAAGCCTACGGTATGCATAAGACTTTTTTATACTCTGTTCCGCTATTAACCTGTCCTGAATCACCCTGACTCTATCCAATAACTCCTGAAGCCAGTCGGTACCATGGGGTTTAACCTTGAAAATCTCAAACCATCCAATCAGGAAACGACATCGCCTACCATACAAAGCCTCAAAAGGTGTTATCTCAATAGTCAAATGATAACTGTTATTGTATGTAAACCCATCCAAAGCTATGTGTTGCTCCTACTGACCTCCAAAATCCATAACACAAGCTCAGAGCATATCTATAAGAACCTGAATAGTCCACTATAATTATCCAGCGATCTGAGGATGGAAGGCGGTACTAAGATCCACCTGAGTACCCAACTCGTCTTGGAAATCTCTCTAAAAGCTATAAGTGAACACGGAGCCTCGATCCAAAATGATAAATATAGGTACACCATACAGATGGACTATCTCATACACATGGATATAGACAAACCTCTCAAAACTTAAGGAGATCTAAATAAGAATGAAATTGCCGACTTGTTCAACCGAAACACAATAAACCGAATACCATCGTAACCACGAGAAGTGTGAGGCAAACCACTAACAAAGTCCTTGGTAATCTACTTCCATATCCATTCAGGAATGGGGCAAGCTCTAAATTAATCCACAGGTCACTAATGCTTGGCCTTCACTTGCCGACAACACAAGGAACGAGCTACAAAGTCCGCCATATCTCTCTTTATTCAACTCCATTAATAAT
The DNA here is from genome assembly GCF_002878395.1 of Capsicum annuum. NCBI lineage: Eukaryota > Viridiplantae > Streptophyta > Magnoliopsida > Solanales > Solanaceae > Capsicum > Capsicum annuum. Next base: position 147,982,400 of record NC_061115.1, on the reverse strand, counting down.
GTTGTCTCTAAGTGTCTATACATCTTAGTTGTACCTGGATGGAAAGAATACCTAGAGCAGTGAGGCTCATACAAAATAAACTAAATTAGGTCATCAATTCTCGGAATACAAATGCAACTGTCAAATCTCAAGACACCCTCATAATCTATGGTAGCCCTCTTGGATTCACAACTCAACACCTGATCACGGAGTATACAATATTTCTTATCCTCGAACTGGAAATCTTGAATCTGCTCAAGTAGTGAGGACCTCACCTCAACACTAGCAAGAATCTTCCTAAGCTCCAAAATATGAAGTCGCACCATCAAGTTGGCCAAGGACTGAATATACCATGCCAACAGACTATGAGAAACTGAAATACCAACCAAGCTACCCATACTCACTGCCTAAGACTACAAGGCATGTATCTCTCCAAGAAAATCTTAGAGAACTAGTCCATGTCAAAAGAGAAGATCCAGGTGGCTTGGAATTAAGATGACCTCTCCACGAATGTCGAGCTACTAAGTAAAAGTGAAAGGCAGTGTAGTCCACACCACGAGTCTCAAAACTAGGCCCAAATTATGGAGCCAATCCTCACAAGAAATCAATAGCTCATAAACATTCTATCCTGGTGCACTAGAGAACCTAGGCGGAGCCAATCTCAAGAATATGCCCAACATCTTCTGCTTCTCAAAAGACATAAAAGGATTGGCAACCACGAAGTGAGTAACTACTGGTTAAGCAATTTTTGGCGTAGAAAGGACCTCATCTCTAGGAGCCACAACTACAGGTTGTGCCCCCGCCTTAGTATCACTTTAATTTGTAGACTACACACTATCAAATGGTGCACAACCAACCAATCCCAAAATCTGAACCTAAGAATCTCTAAGCAAGGAAGAGGAAAAAATCCTTGTGGAGCCTAGGCTGGTCCCTGGCCCACCGCTGGCTAGAGCAAAAAAATCTCTGGATCAGGAATGGTAATAGGGTTTGTTGAAGGCCCCCTGTCCTGTCCATTAGCTGGGGAAACATCTTAAGGTTGTCCACAACCTCTGGGTCATCCACAAACAATGACAGAATCCCTAGGCTTTGTCTTAAGACCCTTATCTCGTATAGTGGCAGCATATGTCCTAGCCATCTGCGAAAGAGTAACACCAAAGGAATGATTTAGAAACCAACTCAAACTCTAAGCATGAAAAAAGTGAACGAAGAGAAGAACTCATACGGATGTCATATATCCTCTTAAAGATAAAAAGTGGATGTCATTGTACCGATCCACAGAATTCTACTAGACACTTGATCTTGCACCAAAAATACAGGTGTAACATAGGATCTAATACCAATTTTCATACAAGTCTGATGGCACCTATTCTAACCCAACCATAGGTAACCCAAACCATAGCACGAGGCTATTTACATTGGGCTAACTTGGTGGGAAATTCCCCAAAAGAGGTTAAATGGACAATGTAATTCCTAAATAAGCAACACAATAGAAATAGTCTAAAATGTAGCCATAATATAGAAAAGCATCCCATGACCTGGTAGAGTCAATACAAGAGCTACTACAATACACCATAAGTTCTAGAATAGTCAATACAATCTGCCTTAAAACAAAATACTAGACATAGATAGATAGAAGGAAAAGGGGAAACTTCGACTCTAAGAGCTGACCCTATCTTTAAAATCTAACACAATATGATTGTTGAATCAGCGACAACAACTATTTCTTAAATCTGCACCAAAAAGATACAGAAGTTTCATATGAGTACCAAATCCAGGTACTTAATAGGCATCATCAGCCGACTAAGCTAAATTATGATTTAACTATAATAAGATGCAAGATAACATAACTAAGTCAAGTAAAGGACCTGGAAGTAACTCCTACCTCATTGTACATAATTAAATAGATAAACCATAACAATAACATAAGAAACATGCAATTATAACTACCAAATTGATTCCCACAAGCCAATAAATACAAAAAAGTAAATAACCCAATGTAGGTCCCCATAAGCCTGGAGGGTACAATCAAGGAAAATATGTAACCGAGCAACCATAACCTACCAACCTTCATGGTGTCACTGACAACCCATCTATAATATGTCACACTAAGAACAACTCCTTATACTGGACTCGAATTGATTTTTATATCCTCACTAACATAATCAGTTGTTGGACTCAAACCGGTATATATAGCATTAATAGTTTAATCAATAGCTGGACTCAAACCAATAAATATATCATCAATATTAATAACTATCGAGCTTTACCATAATTAGCCTCAACTTCCATTATCAATCATCATGACTATTAAGTATCTAGTATTATCTATCCTTAAAATAAGCATCCCCAACATATATAACAAGTGTATATATGTCAACCAAAACTAGTTTAAGTCTTACCCTAAGGCGGGCCGAAGGGGGCCTATTTCTATTCCCCAAAACACCTTATAAGGAAAACTCTACCCCAAACTTAGCTAAGGTATCTAGATCTACTTTTAGATGTTAAGAAAGCCTTAATTAGCCCTAAAATGGAAATTCTACTAAGTACCTAAGCAACTAAGCCAACTACTCACCTAAATTATGATTTTTGGATAGCCTAAACGATCCTACTAACCCAAGTACTGTTAATCATATCACTAATACCTAAAACCCATCTCAAATCTATTATATTATCATAAAAATACCGTGACATAGATTAATCTATGAAGAGGGGAAAACCTAGCTTATCTAGACACCGAAGAAAGCTCAAAGAATCTGCTAAATCACCAATTTTCCTTTTGAAAAGCGTCTGCAAGGTGCCATGCTATCAAGATCACAATCTACTCATAAAAAACAATGATACCCATATTGCACTATTGTGCTTCGGGTACAAAATTATGAAAAAATCCCATATGGGGCCTGTTTACGAAAATCACATTTTTGAAAACCACCCAACGCTCCCTAATGCTCAATGAGTATTTACCCTCAATATTAGGTGAAATTCGAGCTATGTTAGTACTAGAATCAACTCACCAAGATCTTAGGGATTTTAGATGCAAATAAAAAAATCAACCATGAAAAATGAAAGAATCTTACCACAAATTTAAAGGAGAATTGCGTAATTAATTTTTATCCAAGCTCCCAAAACCACCCACAAATGCTATCCCTAAGCTTTCACAATTATTAAGGTTTAAATATCTTAGAGATGGAAGAGAAGTGTTGAAAAATAAGCTAAAGGGGGTATTTATGTACTTCCCAGGTACATGGGTATCACATACACGATCTGTCGTTCGCATACGTGATACCTAGCCAAATACACGAAAGTCACTTACCCAATATTATTATTGCGAACGCAATACCTAAAATTCTATCGGGGATGTCACTTATGAGATAACAAATTTTTGTTACGCGATACTTAATAGTGTCTGCCAGATTGCGTATGCGATAAATGGTTCGCGATCGCCAATGCAGCAGCACCAGCACCAGCTGAGACCTAGAAATTCCGAAGTCTCTGCTAGCCCCTTGGGATTCATCCAAAATCTTGTATACTAAAACAGACTATGCTACTCTATCAAATTTGATGTTCCAGACTTAGTGGCACTGTTAAAATTTCCATCTGAGGTCATTTTGATAAGAAGTAAGTCCTACATCTAACTTACCATTTTCTTAACTTCTGACCATTAGCTCAAAATGAGCTCGGGTACTTTAGGACCGGAATGAAAGGTCCACCTAGCCTAGAATCGACCTTTTGGAGATATTGGAATAGTCAGATTTAGCATATTAGATTATTTGACTAAAGTTTTCACCCAGTTGCTATTTAGAACCAGTAAAGACTTCAAAACAGAGAATTGGCTATAAAAAGCAAACAAACTGACCCATAACCAAATTGTCAGTCCTAGCAAGTCATAGATGACTTGGGGTAGTTATAGGAAAGCTATAATAGAGTAAATAAGAAAAAATCCAGACAATGACTTGAAGGATCATTACAATATCCACTACTAAAAGTAGTTTCCTTCACAAAAGTAAGGGATTAGGATGTATCTGTCATCTCAAATAGGTAAGGATATTGTGTTCCCATCTCACTCTCAATCGCCCAAGTATCCTTCTCCACTGAGCGATGCCTCTATTGAACCTTAACAATAGAAATCTCTCTAGTGTGCAACCACTTGACATCACTAGCCAAAATGAGCACAGGTTCCTCCGCGAAGTCAACCGCTCATCCAATAAGACTGAGTTCCATCAAAGCACATGTCTTGGCTCTGGAATGTATCGTCTCAACAAGGAAACATGGATAACTGGATAGACATTAAAAAAATATAAGGGTAAGGCTAACTTAAAAGTTACCTCAGCCACAGTGCGAAAGGTCTAAAATATATCTAGGACTGATCTTTCCCTTATTTTAGAATCTGATCACACCCTTCATGGGTGATACATAGAGGAATACATGATCACCACTTCAAATCTCAAGGCACAAATCCTATGGTTTGCATAAGACTTTTGCCTACTTTGTATCATCCTGACTCTATCCAATGACTCATAAAGCAAGTCAATACCATGGGGTCTAACCTCAGAAGTCTCAAACTATCAAATCGGGGAATGATATCACCTACCATACAAAACCTCAAAAGGCGCCATCTCAATACTCAAATGATAATTTTTATTATATGTGAACTCTTCCAAGGCTAAGTGTTGCTCCCACCAACCTTTAAAATCCATAACACAGGATTGTAGCATAACCTCAAGAACCAAAATAGTCCGCTCTGACTAGTCATTGGTTTGAGAATGAAAGGCGGTACTAAGATCCACCTGAGTACCTAACTCTTCCTGAAAATCTCTCCAAAATCTAGAAATGAACATGTAGCCTCAGTTCGAAATAATAGATATAGGCATACCATGCAGATGGACTATCTCACACACATAGATACGGGCTAGCATCTCAACACTGAAGGCCATCTAAATAGGAATAAAATATGCCGACTTGGTCAACTATTCCAAAATGATCCAAGTACCATCTGAACCATAGGAAGTGCAAGGCATACCACTAAAAAGGTTCATGGTAATCTACTCTTATTTCCACTCAGGAATGGTAAGATCTAATCAATCCACTAGGCCCCTGATGCTTGGCCTTCACCTGCTAACAACACAGATAATGAGCTATAAAGTTCTCCATATCTCTCTTCATGCCACTCCACCAATAATTTTGTTACCAAGCTCATTTCAAATTAACTAAATCAGGTCACCAATTCTCAAAACACAAATACGGCTGTCAAATCTCAAGACACCTTCAGAATCTATGGTAGCTCTCTTGGACTCACCACTCAACACCTAATTATGGAGGATACAAAGTCTCTTATCCTCGAACTGGTGATCCCAAATTTGCTTAAATAGCGAGGACCTCACCATTATTCTTACAAAAATCCTCCTATGGTCTGAAATAATAAGACACGCCATCAAATTGGCTAAGGATTGAATGTCCCATGCCAACTGCCTCTAAGAAATTAAAATACAAGACAAGCTACCCATACTCACAGCCTTTCGGCTCATGGTGTTTACTACTATATTTGCCTTGCTCGGATGATACAAGATAGATATCATAATCCATAAGCAACTCCATCTATATATGATGCATAGCATTTAGATCTCTTTGGGTCATAATATGCTGGAGATTATCATGATCTGTGAAAATCTCATAATGAACACCATAAAGATAATGCCTCCAAATCTTAAGTGTCATAGTTGAACTCGTTCACTTTAAGCTGCCTCAAAGTATAAGCAATAACAAGATCCTGCTGCATTAACCCACAAAACAAACCACCATAAGTATCTCAATACACGGTAATCCCTCACCCTCAACAAGAAGAGCCAAAATAGGAGCCTAAGTAAGGAACTCCTTGAGCTTTCCAAAGCTTGACTTACACTCCTCGAACCATTAGAAAATAACCTCCTTTCGAGTTATTTTGGAGATGTAGGACTGCCCAATCATGAGTAGCCTCAATCTTTGTCGGATGGACCATAATCCCATCCTTAGACACCACATGCCCAAGGAATGTCACTAACTCAATCAAACACTTACACTTAGAGAATTTGCAAAAAGCATATGGTCTCTTAAAGTTTGGAACACTGTCCTTGAATGTTGTTCATGATCCTCCATACTCATCGAATACCCAAGGATGTTATCGATGAACACAATCACGAAAGAATCCAAATAAGGTTTGAACACTCGATTCATCAAGCCCATGAACACAAAAGGGACTTAGTTAACCTAAAGGACATCACCTAGAACTCATAATGACCATAATGAGTCCTAAAGGCTATCTTTGGGATATCCTCAACCTGAATCCTCAACTGATGGTAACCGAACCTCAAATCAATCTTAGTAAACATTGCTACACCATGAAGCGGTCAAACAAATCATCAATGTGAGGCATAGGATAATGGTTCTTCACTATTTCCTAATTAAGGTGCCTATAATCAATACATATATGCATGGAGTCATCTTTCTTCTTCACAAACAACACAAGAGCTCCTCAAGAGGACACACTCAGTCTAATGAAACACTTACCAAAAAGATCCTAAAGATGAGAATTAAGCTCTTAATCTAGGCATAAGCCATTCGGTAAGGTCCATAAAAATAAGTTAGGTGCCTAAATCAAGATCAATAACAAACTCCATCTCATGAGGAGGAGGAATTCTAGATAGATCAATAGGAAAAACATCAAGACATTCACAAACTTTAAGGACAGAGTTAAGCGATGAACTCTCCATACTAACATCATGAGTATAAGTAAGATATGACTCTCATCCCTCGAGATAAGTATCCCAGCACAAACATAAGAAAAAATTCCCATCAGCTCGCACTCTTTGCCACATGATCAGAGGTATGTTAGGCATAGCTAAGGTAATGGTCTTGGAAAAATAATCTATGATCGCATACTAGTGGGATAAGTAGTCTATGACCAAAATCACATCAAAATCACCATGTCTAGTATAATGAGATTAGCATGAGTATCAACATCTCTAACAATCATAACACATGATCTAAAAACCCGATCCACTACTAATGAATCACCCATATGAGTAGATATACATCCCAACATAACATTAACAATGGGAAACAATAAGCAAACACATAAGAGTAAGTGCATCCCAAATTAAATAAAGCAAAGGCTGAATAATGGCATACCAAAATGGTACCAATGATAACAACATCCAAAGACTCGGCCTCGGGCCTAGAAGGTACTGCATACAACTAACTATGCCCGCTATTTGGTTGGGCTCTTGACTGATCTCCTGCCTTACTTACCTGAGAACCTCCACAAGTACCTTGGGGGCCACCCCTACGACCATGCATACCACCTCTAGCTGAGGGATGAACTACTTTAATAAGGGGAGAACTCTAAGCTGAGGTAACAATCGCTCCATGACTAGGGCACTCTCGCGAGTAATGACCAAAAGCTTTACAACCATAACATGCCCCATAATTTGTACCAAAACCAGAAGATCTTGCTGACCCAAAATAACCACCATGACTATAATAACTAGAAGATGAGCCCCTCAAAGACTGACTGCTACCCTGACCAAGGTAACCACTGATACAAGACTAACCTTTGTCATTAATCTAGAGCATTTCCTAAATGGGTCTACTACGCAGACTCTGAGGCTGATACGACTGTCGTGGAGGGTACCTACCGCAAGAACTACTACCTTTGAGTTAGGAGCTACTGCAGCTCCCATTAAAACTGCCCTATTATCGAGGCCTCTTATCACTATACCTTGGGTCTCGTGATACATCTTCTCCGTCATCTGAGCTTGGTTAGATACCTCAGCAAAAGATCTACCTATAATAATTAGACTCTGAGCGGACATGCAAAGAGGGAGTCTCAATCCTCTAATAAAGCAATGAACCATTTCATACTTCAAAGTCAGAATTGAAGTAGCATGCCTAGCCAACTTATGAAAAAAGCCTCATACTCTACAAAAAAAATTAAAGAGACACTCCAACTATGAAAATTGATCTTTTAAACGATTGTTAAAACTGTGAGGCATGTACTTCTCTAAGAAAATCTCAACGAACTGAGTCCATGTCAAAAGAGAAAATCCAGTTGGCCTGGAATTAAGATGACCTCTCCACCAATGTCGAGCTTCCAAGTCCAACTAAAAGATAGTGTAATCCACACCACGAGTCTCAACTAGGACCAAATTACAGAATCAATCCTCACAAGTAATCATAAACTCATAAGTATCCTCGCTCGGTACACCACAGAACCTAGGCGGAGGCAATATCAAGATCTGCCTAACATCTTCTACTCCTCAACAGATATTGTAGGCTGGGCAACCATTGGTTGAGCAACTACTGCTGAGTAATTACTGATGGAGGAGGGACCTCAACTCTAGAATCCACAGGTACAGGTTGTGCCTCTGCCTTAATACCACTCAGATCTGAAGACTACGTACCATTAGATAGTATCCTACCAACCAATCCTAAAATCCAAACCAAAGCATCTTTAAGCAAGGAAGAGGAAATAAATCCTGGTTGAGCCTGGACTGGTCCCTGGCCTGCCACTGTCTGGGGCAGCAGAATCTCTAGCTTAGGAGTGAGAATAGAGTCTGGTGAAGACCCCTTATACTATACCCTAGCTAGGGATATATTTTGAGGCTATCCACGACCTCTGGTTCATCCATAAATAGCGATAGTATCCCTAAGCTCAATCTTGAGACCCTTATCTCATATAGCGGTGGCACATGTCCTAGGCATCTACAAAAGAGTGAAACTAAAGGAACGTTTTAGAAACCAACTAGGACCCTTAGCACAAAATAAGTGAACAAAGTAAAGAATTCCTAAGGATGCCCTATAGCCTCCCAAAAAGAAGAAATAGATGTCATCATTCTAAACAGTGGGACTCTACTAAACACTTGCTCTTGTACCAACAACACCCGTGAAACCTAGGCTCTAACACTAATTTGTCATGACCCAATTTATGAGTCATGATGATACCTACTCTAACCCACCAGTAGGTAAGCCAAAATATATCCTGGAGCTATTTGCAATGGGTAAACTTGGTGAAAAATGCCCCAAAAAGGGCTAAATAGACAATGTAACTCATAAATAAGAAAGGCAATAGAAACAGGCTGAAAGGTAGCCATAACATAGAAACTATCCCACGATCGGGTAGAGTCAGTACAAGTGCTACTACAACACACCATAAGTTCTAGAATAATTAATACAATTTGTCTTGAAACAAATGACTAGACATAGATAGATAGAAGGAAAAGGGGCAACTCCGGCTCCAAGAGCTCACCCTATCTCTGAAATCCAACATAGCATAATCGTCAAATCAACAATGACAACTAGTACTCAGATCTACACCAAAAAGATACAGAAGTGTAGTCTGAGTACCAAAACCATAGGTACTCAGTAGGCATCATCGGTCGACTGAGCTAAAACATGATATAAATACAATAAGATGCAAGATAATATAGTTAAGTCAAGTAAAAGGCAAACCTAGAAGTAACTCTAATCTCGTTGTACACAATTAAATATATAAACTAGAACAATAACATAAGAAACATACAATTATAACTACCAAATTGACCCCCATAAGCTAATAAACATGGAAAAGTAAATAACCCAATGTAGGCCCCTATAAGCCTGGAGGATACAATCAAGGAAAATAAAAAACCAGCAACCATAACCTACCAACCTTCATGCTATGAATGGAAACCCATCCATATCATGTCATACTAAGAACAACTCCCTCTACCGGACTCAAACCAGTGTTCATATCCTCAATACCATAATTAATTGTCGAACTCGAATTGGTACATATATTATTAACATCTTAATCAAAAGCTGGACTCAAATCGGTACTTATATCATTAATATCATAATCAATAGTTAGAATCAAACCGGTACATATAACATTAATATCATAATCAATAGCCGAACTCGAACCAATACATATATCATTAATATTAATAACTATCGGGCTTTACCATAATTAGCCTTAACTTCCAGTATCAAACCATCATGAATATTAGGTATCTATTCATATCAAGGTTCATAATAATAATTTCCAACATATATAATGAGTGTATAAAGATCTAACTAAACTAGTTCAAGTCTTGGCTGAAAGTGGGCCAAAAGAGGCCCCACTTCCAATCCCAAAAATTCACTATAATAAAAACTCTATCCTGTACTAGGATAATATATATAGATCCAATTTTAGATGTTAAGAAAGAAATTCTACAAAGAACCTAAGAAACTAAGCCAACTACACCTAAATTATGGTTTTCGGATGGCATAAACGATCCAACTAACCCAAGTACTGTCAATCGTCTCACCAATACCTAAAAATATACCAAATCTAACATATTATCATCATAAACATATAATGACATACCTCAATATAAGAAGAGGAGAAAACCTAGCCTACCTAGACGCCGAAGAAAGCTTAAAGAATTCACTAAATTACTGATCTTCCCCAATAAGAAGCTTTCGCAAGGTGCCACATTATTAAGATCACAATCTACTCATCAAAAGGAGAACAATGATGTCCATATTATACTATTGTGCTTTGGATCCAAAATTACACAAAAATCTTATGTAAGGCCCGTTTATAGAAATCGCATTTCCAAAACCCACCCAATGTTCCCCTATGTGCAAGGAGTATTTACTCTCAAAGTTGAGTGAAATACAAGCTATGTTGGTGCTAGAATCAAGTCACCAAGCTCTTAGGGATTTTAGATGAGAATGAGAAAATCAACCATGAAAATGAAAGAATCTTACCACAAATTTAAAGGAAAATTGCGTAATTAGTCTTTATCCAAGCTCCCAAAATCACCCACAACTGTTGTCTCTAAGCTTTCCCAATTATTAGGTTTAAATTTCTTAGGGATGGATAAGAAATGGTAAGAAACGGGCTAAAGGGGTATTTATATCCTTCTCAAGTACACAGGTATCGCATATGCGATCAGCCATTCTCATACGCTATACCTAACTAAATATACGAAAGTCACTTACATGACATTATTATTGCAAACACGATACCTGACCTTCTTCTAGGGATATCGCTTATCCAAAACTTACTAGTGTTAGTCAGATCACATACACGATTAATGGCTCGCGATTATGGGTGCACCAGCACCAGCTGATAATTAGAAATTCCCAAGTCTCCGCTAGCCCCTCGAAATTCATTTGGAATTCTGTATATGCAAATGGAATATGCTACCCTATTAAATTTGATGTTCCAAATTCAATGGAGCAATCAAAATTTTCATTCGAGGTTGTTTCGATAAAATATGAATCCCACACCCAACTTACCATTGTAGCATATTCCATTTGCATATAAGGACAGCTATAGAAAATTTCTAACAATGAAAATAAGTGGAAATATAGAAAATGACCTGAAGGATCATTGCATCACACTTGATAAATTAAATATTTTTTTTGAATAAACAAGACTCCATCGATTACAAAGTCTTTAATAAACTGTGCATAAATGATAATGATCGTAGACCCTTTTATAAGAATATATTCTGCAAAGCTAGATTCTCTATTTTAATTTATTTGATCTATTTCAACTTGGCATGGAGTTAAAAAAAATAGATAAGATTTTTGAATTTTGTAATCTTAAATTAAAGTGTAATACCCCATACGTTCTCAATTCATCTCAGCCTTTAGTACTTGCTTGAGACACTTAGAACCTGAAAATAAAACTAAGTGTTGGGAACTTAGTCTCATTTTGACCTCTTAACTTTGAGGATTTTTAAGTTGACCTTCCGGGCTCCGAGGCAATGATTTTTGAGTATATCCATGTTCAGAGGTGTAAAAGGGATGTCTCAGGGGAGTTTTAGATTTTTCGATTGAGGGATGGGATATTTTTTTATTTCAAAAATAGAACATCAATGTGATGTTGGCGCGACGCGATGGCTATCGCATTGATGATCCCAACACGATGCGATGCTGGTCACAGGCGACATTTTGATGAAAAGTTTATTTTCAAATGGCAGTTTAGACTTTTCTTGAAAGCCCCAAATCATGAAAACACGAGATTTAACCCTATTCTAAGAAAAATATTCTTATTCCTTACCAAATTTTCTCTCCAAGAAACTCTAAAGCTTTAAATTTAACTTCATGAACTCTAAAGTTTTACCATTTTTTTCAAGATAGTCAAGAATTCAAGTTTACGGGTTCAAGAACTTCAAGAAAAAGCTTCAAAAACATCATTAGAGTTTCAAAGTTCAAACTTCTAAATCAAATTAATCAAATAAGGTATGTGGAGTTATGAACAAGGATACTTCTTTCATCCTTGTGCCCAAAACTAGTTTTAAAATTTGAATTTAGATGAATTTCAATTTAGAGTTTATACCCAATTATCAATACTTGAAGTTTATGAAGTTACAAGTGATTTAGGTGTTGAATTAAATATCTACTTTCACATTTTTATGCATGAGACTTGATTTCACATATTGAGAATTGAATTTCACTATCTTGACTAGAATTTTATAGAATTTCAAGATTTTGATTATTGAGCATGACTTTGTAATAATTTGGCATGAGTTTGAAATATGGGGTACTAAGCCCTAGTTTGAATAATGATATTTCAAGAAGATAATGCTTTTAGGCACCCTATGATTAGTCTATATTAAGATTTCAAACAAGATTTGATTTTTTGATCCTTAACTAAGATCTGGAATCAACTTTACAGTTTTGATTGCAACTTTGATTACAGTTTAAAGTAAACAGATGAATAACTGGTTTTTATTATAAACCCTTATGCTAGTGGGTTTCCTACTGAATGAGAATAAAGATTAAAGAAAGTAGTATTTAACACCGAGTTGGGTATGTGTCCTAGTTCATATGCACGAGAACTACGAGCCAGCGTAGGTACAGATTCAGATTATTCCTATTTATATGGATGCAAATACAGATTGTGATCACTCAGCTCAGGTTATGCTCTTTGGCAAGAGTATGCCACCTTTCCCCAATATGAGGTTTTCCCCTTAGGGGAACTAAAAGTTGAATACCATGATATCTCAAGTGGTGTATGTCGGTTAGAAGAACCTTCCTTATAGAAAGGAATAACAGAAAAGATTTTAGTAGAAAACTTCCTAAAGTCCTAAGATAGAATGACATAATAACTTTTAGAAACTAAGTGTAAAGGCTAACAAATTTTATTAAGATATTGTTTTATATGAGACTTTAGCTATAAGATTTCAGCTTTTAGTTTACAGATATTAAAGATGAGTCCTTTTACACTTAGCCTGTGTGATTTGAAAATAGACTTAACTTCAGTCCTACTTGTTCCACTAATAGAAAGAGTAACAGTACAGTTTTTAGAACTAAGTGTGATGGCTCACAATAATTGTCTTTATTCTTTACTACAAAATGCTTATGTTTCACAGCTTTTACATTATTCAATCCAATATGAGTCATTTATACTTAGCATGCATTCTTTACAAGTTATATGCACATCGAGTTATAGTTCTACTTATGCATTCACCCTCATATGCTCAGTACATTCCAAAAGTACTAATCAACATATACGTCTATGTGTTGCATTGTTTAATAATGTTGGTTCAGGTGCTCAGTTCCAGCAGCATGATTAAGCATGAGCATCTTTATCTACATCTTGATAGTTGGTGAGTCCTCATAGTTCAGGGACCCAGTTATTCAGATTTCTAGATTTATAAAGTAGTTTATTTAGTTATTTCCAATTAATTTAAGTTAGCTAGGGGTCTGTCCCAGCAACTCTCTAGTTAGTAGTGTTAGAGGCTTGTCCAACTATTAGATATATTTTAGACTTACAATGTTAGTTGTTCAGATTTCCTAGTTAAATACTTTCAGACATTATGTTCATTTCAGACAGTATTTCAGTGCTTTACATGCTTATATTTCCTTTACTTTGAGTTTCAGAATGAGTAACAGGCTTACAGGGTTAGCTCGACACTACTTGTAGTTTGGGGCATCGTGTGATATCTCGGGATCCATTTTTGGGGCGTTACAAACTTGGTATCAGAGCCTAAGGTTTAAACAGTCCTAGGGAGTCAAAAAAGTCATGTTACGTAAAGTCTTGGTCATGGGTGTGAAGTGTGCCACATTTATGAGCTAAAGGCTACGAAATGATTTAGGAAATTATCTTTCTCTTTCATGATCTGTCATGCATACAGTTTTTTTATCTGTTTTGACTCATGCTCTTATATGACAAAATATGCCTCCCTACCTAGCTAATGTATACAAAAATGATAACTAGCCACCCCAGCCTGCAAATCCTCTAAATGAGAATATGTCCCATGCTAAATTTTGGGCTTTCTTTCAGGCATTGGCCCAACCTATGACTGACAATGTTCAAGGCAACCATCAGGTTACAGTCCTACTTCAGTAAAATAGTGATTTAGCTGCAGCCATAATTCATGACTTTATAAGAATGAATCTGCCTAAATTCTTTAGGTCAAAAGTAAGTGAGGACCCACAACTATACCTTGATGAGGTAAAAAAGATCACCCAAATTATGTATGTTACTGAGGATGAGAGTGTAGAATTAGCATCCTACAGGCTGAAGGATATTGCTTATGATTGGGTGGTTATGTGGAAGAACGGTAGAGGTGAGAATGTAACTAATGTAACTTCCTTGAGTTGGCTGGTATTTTAGGATGCGTTTTTAGACAAGTTCTTTCTGCATGAGCTGAGAGAAGCTAAGATAGAGAAGTTCATGAACCTAAGGCAGGGCTCAATGATAGTGAAGGAGTTCTACCTTAAGTTCAACCAGTTGTCGAAGTATGCTCCCGATTTGATAGCTGACTCTAGATCGAGTATAAGTAAGTTTGTTACTAGAGTGTCTAGTTTGGTAGTCTAAGAATGTAGGACTGCCATTCCTATAGGGGATATGGATCTTCCTAGACAGGTGACTCATGCTCAATAAATTAAGGCAGAGAAGTTGAAGGGGGAAGAGAGGGGAAATAAGAAGGCTAGGACCAAATCATTTGACTACGGCCAAATAAGGTTTGGAAGTAGAAATCATTCATAGTCTTAGGGTCGTCCATCTATGATAGCTTCATCTTCAACCAGTGCTCCCGCACCTACAACCAGGCAGAAATAGTGGGGTAGAATTTTGATGTCCAGGTCTCAGAATAGTATGGGTGGAAGGCTCAATTATCCGACATGTTCTAAGTGTGGTAAGAATCATCCTGGTAAGTGTTTTTTGAGACATAAAAGTTGTTATGGATGTCGTAAGTTGGGTCATAGAATCAAAGAGTGCCTGTATGCTAAGCAGAAAAGCTGAGATATTCATCTTTAAACTCAAGCTACTAGTGTACCAGCCCCTCTAGGTCACCCAGCCCTTCCCCAGGGTGCATTATCCAGTACAGATGGCGGTCAGTACCAGAATTAGATCTATTCTTTACCATCCCAGCAAGAGAAGGAGAGTTCACCAGATATTGTTACTGGTATGCTTCGTGTCTTTGAACGCGATGTTTATGAGTTGTTAGACCCTGGGTCAAAACTCTCTTATGTGACTTCATTTGTTGCAGTGAATTTTTAGGTAGGTCCTGAAAAGCTTTTTAAGCCCTTCTTAGTTTCTACCCCAGTGGGTAAGTCAGTTCTTGCCAAATGAGTCTATAAAAAAGTGCCCTATCACTGTCCTTTACAAGATCATATTAGCAGACTTAATAAAGTTAGATATGGTCGATTTTGATATTATTTTAGGAAAGGATTGGATCCATTCCTGTTATGCATTTATATATTATCGCACTCGAGTAGTGAAGTTTCAGTTTCCTGATGAGCCATTCTTTGAGTGGGTAGGTAATTCAGTATCTCCCAAGAGTTATTTCATATCCTATCTTAAGGCCAAAAAGTTGATATCAAAGGGGTGAATTTACCACTTAGTTTGAGTTAAGGACACTAAGTGTGAGACTCCAACAGTTCAGTCAATCCATATAGTTAATGAGTTTCCTGAAGTTTTTCTCGAAGATCTATCAAGGGTACCTCCCGATAGAGAAATAGAATTCGGTATTGATCTTCTTCCTGATACTCAACACATCTTCTTTCCTCCATATTATATGGCTCTAGCCGAGCTTAAAATGTTAAAAGAGCATCTTAAAAACCTCCTAGATAAAGTTTTTATAAGACCAAGTATCTCTCCATGGGGCGCTTCAGTCCTTTTCATGAGTAAGAAAGATTGTTCCCTTCAAATATGCATCGACTACCGCCAGTTAAATAAATTTATAATAAAAAATAAATATCCTCTTCCTAGGATTGATGACTTATTTCACTAACTCCAAGGTGCAAGTTACTTCTCTAAGATAGACCTTAAATCTGGCTATCACCAACTTAGAGTAAGGGAATGTGATATTCCAAAGATAACTTTCAGAACCTGTTATGGTCACTTTGAATTCCTAGTCATGTATTTCGGTTTAAAAAATGCTCCAGTAGCTTTCATGGACTTGATGAACAGAGTGTTCAAATGGTACATGGACATGTTTTTCATAGTCTTTATCAACGATATTCTTATCTATTCTCATTGTGAGGATGATCATGTAGACCATCTTAGAGCGGTGTTACAAACTCTTAAAGACCACCAGCTGTTCGCTGAGTTCAGCAAGTGTGAATTTTGGCTAAGATCAGTAGCTTTCCTAGTTCATATTATTTCTGGTAATGGTATTAAAGTCGATCCCCAAAAGACCAAAGCAGTGAGAAACTAGCCTAGACTCATCTCTCCATTAGATCGATATTTTGTTGAGGGTTTTCATCTATTTCATCCCCCATGTTGAGATTGACTCAAAGGAAAGTTAAGTTTTAGAGGTCAGATTCCTATGAGAATAGTTTTCAGGAATTAAAGACTCGGCTCACCTCCGCCTTAATTTTTACCTTGTTGGATGGTACAAATGGATTCATTGTCTATTGTGATACTTATAGAGTTGGTCTGGATTGAGTTTTGATACAAAGAGGTAAGTTCATAGCCTATGCCTCTAGACAGCTTAAGCCTCACAAAAAGAACTACCCTACCCATGATCTTGAGCTAGCTGCAATTCTGTTTGCTTTAAAAATCTGGAGTTATTATCTTTATGGGATGCATGTTTATATGTTCATGAACCACAAAAGTTTGCAGTAGTATTTTCATAAAGAAAGTTAAATCTCCATTAGAAAAGGTGGTTGGAGCTATTACAAATCATCTGGGCAAGGAAAATGCAGTAGCAGATGCCCTTAGTAGATTGTCTATGGGTAATGTGGCTCATGTTGAAAATGATAAGAAAAAATTAGTCTGTGAATTTCACCGGTTGGCTAGATTAGGTTTTCGCTTGATGGAATCAGCTGAGGGGAATGTTTGGGTCTAGAGTAGTTCAAAATCTTCTTTAGTTTTTGAGGTGAAGGAGAAATAAGTTAAGGACCCCAATTTGGTTAAAATGAAGGAGTCGGTTGGAGATCAGAAGGTAGAGGTTTTCTCCTAAGGGGGAGATGGTGTGTTGAGATACCAGAGTGGATTGTATGTGTCGTGTATTGATGGTTTGAGGTAGTGAATTATGGTAGAAGTGCATGGTGCGCGTTACTTCATTCACCCAAGAGCCACCAAGATGTACCGTGATTTATGGGAAGTCTATTGGTGGAGTAGTATGAAGAAAGATTTTACAGAATTTATGGCCAAGTGTGCTACTTGTCAGCAGGTTAATGTGGAACACCAAAGGCCTTGTGGCACCTTGCAGGAGTTTAGTATTCCCACTTTAAAGTGGGAAGAGGTGAACATGGACTTTGTGATAGGGTTACCCCATTCATTTCATCAGGATGATTCGATCTGGGTTATTGTTGACAGGTTGACCAAATCAGCCTATTTTCTTCCAGTTCACACATCCTTCTTAGCTGAAGATTATGCTAAACTGTATATTAAAGAGTTTGTCAAACTGCACGGAGTTTCTTTGTCCATTATTTTGGATAGGGGTACTCATTTTACCTCTCACTTTTGGAAAGACTTTCAGAAGGGTCTTGGTAACCTAGTTCATCTCAATTCAGCTTTTTACCCTCATACAAATGGTCAGGCAGAAAGGACCTTTCAGACGTTATTGACTTCAAGGGTAGTTGGGATAATCATTTTTCGTTGATTGAGTTTGCCTGCAATAACTGTTACTATTTTAGTATTCGGATGGCCCTGTTTGTGGCTCTTTATGAGAGGAGATATAGGTCACATATTGATTGGTTTGAAGTAGGTGAGGCCACTGTGATTGGGACAAACGTGGTGTTTGAAGCCATGGATAAAGTCCAGTTGAGTCGAGAAAGATTGAAAATAGCTCACAGTCATTAGAAATTTTATCCAAATTTCAAAAGAAGGGATCTTGAGTTTGAAGTTGATGACTTAGTTTATTTGAAAGTTTCACCCATGAAGGGGGTAAAGAGATTTGGCAAAAAGGGGAAGCTTAGTCCCCGATATGTTGGGCCTTACATAATATTGAGTCGTGTTAGGAAGGTTGTGTATGAACTCAAATTGTCTGCAGATTTGTCATCCGTTCACCCAGTATTCCATGTATCCTTATTGAATAAGTGTATTGGTGATTCAGCTATTGTAGTCCTTATAGAGAGTGCAGATATTTAGGATAGCCTTTCATACAAAGAGCTTCCAGTTGAGATTCTTGATCACCAGATTCGTAGACTAAGGAACAAAGAAGTTCCCATGGTCAAAGTTCTTTGGCGGAATTAATCCATTAAGGGCGTTACTTGGGAAGCAGAAGCAGATATGCGAACGAAGTACCCTCATCTTTTCTCAGTAAGTGTAAACTCAGCTTAAGGTAACAGATTTCCTCATATTATATCTTTTCTATTCTCATTTCCAGCTGTATATCATCATATTCATGTCACTTCATCCATTCATGAATCAGTTCAGTTATGTAAATCATGTTTCCAGTAATGAGAATTTAGTACATAATCTCAGTCCCTCAGTATTCTCAGCTTAGCCAGTGTCATTCGAGGATAAATGTTCCCCAAGACGGAGATATTGTAATACCACATATGTTCTCAGTTCAGCTCAGCCTTTAGTACTTGTTTAAGACACTTAGAACCTAAAAATAAAACTAAGTGTTGGAGACTTTGTCTCATTTTGACCTCTTAACTTCGTGGATTTTTAAGTTGACCTTCTGGACTCTGAGATGATGGTTTTTGAGTTGATTCATGTTCAGGGGTGTAAAGGTGATGTCTTGGGGGAGTATCAGATTTTTCGGACTCGTGGGATGTTTGCATTTAAAAAATAGAACATCGACGCGATGTTGGCGCGACGCGATGGCTATTGCATTGATGCTCCCAATGTAATTTATCACTGGTCACAGGCGAGATTCTGTTGAAAAGCTTATTTTCGAATGGCAGTTTAAACTTTTTCCCAAAGCCCCAAATCGTGAAAACAGGAGATTTAACCTTATTCTAAACAAAATATACTCATTCCTCACCAAATTTTCTCTCCAAAAAACCCTAATGCTTCAACATTAACTCCAAGAAATCCAAAGTTTCACCTTTTTTTTCAAGATAGCCAAGAATTCAAGTTTTCAAATTCAAGAACTTCAAGAAGAAGCTTCAAGAACATCATTAAGGATTTAAAGTTCAAACTTCTACATCAAATTAATCAAATAAGGTATATGGGGTTCTGAACAAGGATACTTTTTTCATTCTTGTGCCCAAAACTAGTTTTAAAAGTTAAATTTACATGAATTTCAATTTAGGGTTCATACTTAATTATCAATACTTGAAGTTTATGAAGTTACAAGCGATTTAGGTGTTGAATTGCATATCTACTTTCGCATGTTTATGTGTGGGACTTGATTTCATATGTTGAGAATTGAATTTCACTATTTTGACTAGAATTGTTAAAGAATTTCAAGATTTTAATTATTAAGCATGACTTTGTGATAATTTGACATGAGTTTGAAACATGGGGTACTAAGCCCTAGTTTGAATATTGATATTTCAAGAAGATTATGATTTTAGGCACCCTATGATTAGTCTATATTGAGATTTTGAACAAGATTTGATCTTTTGATCCTCAACTAAGATGTAGAATCCACTTTACCATTTTGATTGCAGTTTTGATTATAGTTTAAAGTAAACAGATACATAACTTGTTTTCATTGTAAACCTTAGTGCTAGTTTTAAAGCGGGTTTCTTACCGAATGAGCATAAAGATTAAAAGGAGTAGTATTTAACATCGATTTGGGTATGTGTCCTAGTTCACTTGCCCCAGAACTATGAGCCAATGTAGGTATAGATTCAGATTATTTCCATTTATATGGATACAGATATAGATTGTCATCACTTAGCTTAGGTTATGCTTCTTGGTAAGATTATGATACCTCTTCTCAGTATGAGGTTTTCCCCTTAGGGGAACTAGACATTGGACACCATGATAGCTCAAATGGTGTATGTCGATTAGAAGAACCTCCCTTATAGAAAAGAATAACAGAAAAGCTTTTAAAAGAAAACTCCCTAAAGTCCTAAGATAGAATGACAAAACAACTTTTAGAAACCAAATATAAAGGCTCACGAGTTTTATTCAGATATTGTTTTATATGAGACTTTAGCTATGAGATTTCAGCTTTCAATTTACAGATGTTAAAGGTGAGTCCTTTTACACTTAGCCTGCATGATTTAAAAATAGACTTAACTTCAGTCCTGCTTATTCCACTAATAGAAAGAGTAACGGTATAGTTTTCAGAACTAAGTGTGATGGCTCACAATGATTTTCTTTAGTCTTTACTATAGAATGCTTATATTTCGCAGCTTTTACATTATTCAAGCCAATGTGAGTCATTTACACTTAGTATGCATTCTTTACAAGTTATATGCACATTGAGTTACAGTTCTACTTACGCATTGACCCCCATATGCTCAGTACATTCCAAAAGTACTGATCCACATATATGTCTATGTGCTGCATTATTTAATAATATAGGTTCAGGTGCTCAGTTCTAGCAGTGTGATTGACCGTGAGCATCTCTACCTATATCCCGACAGTTGGTGAGTCCTCATAGTTTGGGGACCCTATTATTCAGATTTCTAGCTTTATAAAGTAGTTTATTCAGTTGTTTCCAGTTAGTTTAAGTCAGCTGGGGGTCTATCCCACTGACTCTCTAGTTAGTAGTGTTATAGGCTTGTCCAACTATTAGATACATTTCAGACTTACAGTGTTGGTTGTTCAGATTTCCTAGTTAAATACTTTCATACATTATGTTCATTTAAACTCAGTCCAATTCAAACAGTATTTCAATGCTTCGCATGCTTATATTTCCTTTACTCTGAGTTTCAGAATGAATAATAGGCTTATAGGGTTAGCTCGGGACTACTTGTAGTTTGGGGCACCGTGTGATGTCTCGGGACCCATTTTTGAGTCATTACATAAAGTTATGTCAAATGTATTAAAACGTCTTTTAATCTTTTGTTTTTTTTGTGGTTTTTAGGCATTTTCCCCTATTTTTTTCCTTATTTTCAAATTAAAAACTTAATAATATTTTACCCTATTTATTGACTATGATTAATGCTTATTGTAATTAAGGTAATGGAGAATTGAAAAGCCTAATCAATCTTTAGGGGATATAATGATTACTTTATTTTCATTTTTTCATATTCTTCATTTTTTGTTTCTTTGATTGGTTAAATGTTTGATTTGTTTTATTTGGTTTTGCAGATTCCAAGGAGATATAAATGTGTAGTGTGATTCTTTTATCATCTTTATCTTGCTATAAATTGGTTGCGTCTTTCTTTTAATATCCTAGACATGTGAATTGATAACATTTTTGATATGCCATGTTACTCAACAATTTAACTTTCTTTGCCAATCATTATATACTCCTAACTTGTAAATTGTTGATTTGAAGGTTTTCAAATTATGCAGTATAAATTTACAGAAGAGGAACAAAATAAAACTTTTGCTAAGTATTTCAAATTTTATTGATATCAAAAGGTAAAAGTAGGAGGAGGGAGCGTCGTAGGAGGCGACTTAGGAGGAGCAAAACAAGCAGAAATAGAAGAAGCACGAAGAAGAAGAACGAATTAGAAGAAGAAAAGAAATAGGATTCATGACACTTTTGAAGAAGTTTGGACCTAAATTTATCATCAATTTGCTAGTGTTTATTTTTGTCAAGCGTTATAAAAGATGATCTTGATGGAGGCAGATCTATTCTTTAAGGATATTTTATTGTTAATGATTTTTAAGAGAATACCATAAATTTAGCAACTTTATTAGATGTGGGTCAATTTGTTGTTGATTTTTAGGAATCAATTTTATTTGTAATCTCTATTTATTTATAAAAACTTCTGACAATAATAGTAAAGCAAATTTTTAATATTACTGTTTAATCAATTCCAACATAATTTTATTTATTTTTTAATTAAGACTCTTTCATGAATGTAATAATTTTTCTTCTTCTCACCTCTCTACCTTTTTCACTAAAATTATTTAAATTTATATGAGAAAAAAATAACAATATTTCAGAAAAACTTCAATATTAAGGAATTTTACATCAAATTAGAAATAACAATATTTCAGAAAAACTTCAATATTAAGAAATTTTACATCAAATTAGAAAAAATGATAAAATGAAAATTGAAAAGTATATGAAATTCTTTCTTAGAATTGTGATTTTTTCCCCCTATTTTTTGTACTACTTTACTAAATAAAATTAACATCTCTTTCTTTATTATTATTATTATTATTATTATTATTATTATTATTATTATTATTATTATCTTTTATTACATTTCTTGAAGTCTCTCTCCTGTTAAAAATAATAATTAATATAACATACTATGGTTTACTCTTTCTTTAGCTCTTTCCTTCTAAAGAAACAGTATTGTAACATTTAATAACATAATTTATTTCACATCATGATGCAATTAGTACACGCTATAACAAATGCCAATGAAACAATTGCTCTTTTCATTTTGTGTCTTTTTTTTACAATAGCAGTTCTTTTCTTCTTCACATTTTTACTCGTCTTCTTTATTGTTCTATTTTTTTCATAATTATTTGGTGCACTTTTGTTGAAAATATGTCACAGATATAAAGTAGAAATAGATATTTTTAGTAGTTTTTACTTATTAGAGTTCTATGTGACTTAGGAATTAGTTGTCCCTTTATTATTTGAATAGAAATTAGTTATCCCAATTTAAATTGGATTGTAGTTAGAAATTTAGCTATAAATATATATTTTGAGTTACTAATAAAATAATTTCCTCTGACAATACAATTGCAGTATTTATTTCTTCAACTCTTTCTTTGTTATTTCTCTAATTTCAAAGCTAAAAACTAACAATTGGTATCAGAGCCAATTTCTTGAGGGATCTGTGAGAGAGATGAATTTTGAAAAAAAAAATTCAAATAGCTTCTCCTGCCTTTGATGGTGAGAATCACCATCTTTAAGCAGTAAGAATAGAGACTTATTTTAAGGCTTTAGATCATTGGGAGGCCATGGAGGAGGATGACAATGTTTTTCCATTGCCTGATAATCCCACGGTAGCCTAGATCAAAAGTCATAAGGAAAACAAAATCAGAAAATCAAAGGCAAAACCAACTTTGATTGCTAGTGTTTCTCCAACAATTTTCACGAGAATTATGATCTTTAAATTAGCAAAAGAAATTTGAGATTATCTAAAGGAAGAATATACAAGAGATGAAAGAATATGAGACATGATGGTGTTGAATCTAGTAAGAGAATTCAAATTACAAAAGATAAAGGAATCTTAGATCGTCAAAGAGTACTCAGACTGTCCTCTTGGCATTGTTAACAAGGTAAGATTGCTTGGACAAAATTTAAAGATTCAAGAATTGTTGAAAAAATTCTTGTTACAGTGCCTGAAAGATACGAAGTATCAATAACTACCTTGAAAAACACAAAAGACCTGTCAAAAATTACCTTGGCAAAATTGTTAAATACGTTGCAGGCACAAGAGTAAAGGAAGCTTATGAGGCAGGATGGTAGGGTTGAAGAAGCTTTGGTATCCAACCACAAGACACAAAGCAAGGGTAATAATTCAATAAAAAATTACACACCTTGCCAGCACTCTGGAAAAATAGGTCATCCTCCATTTAAATGTTAGAAGAGACCAGATGCACAATGCAAGATTTGTAATCAACTTGGTCATGAAGCGGTGATTTGCAAAAATAAATCTCAAAAATATGAAGCAAAAACCCAAGTCACCAAAGAAGAAGAGGAGGATCACTTATTCATGGCAACATCTTCAACCAAGAAATATAATTTTTGGATGATTGATAGTGGTTGTACAAACCACATGGCATATGACAAAACTCTTTTTAAAGACTTTTTGCCTTTGGAAAATAACAAAATCATAATTTGAAATGGTGACTATATTCTTGCAAAAGGAAAAGTGAATGTTGCAATCCAAATAAATTCAGGTATAAAAATAATTTCAAATGTCCTTTACGTGTTCAATATTGATAAAAGTTTGTTAAGTGTTGGTCAGTGAATG